>NC_142352.1:45660787-45814037 GCF_059441175.1 Urocampus carinirostris
TCCAAAAATACACAGAAAGGAATAACAATATTGTAAGAGTGCAGTCAAACATACTGGATATTCTTTTGATTGTTATTGAAGTTTTGAGGCAGTTAGGCTTGAGCAAAGCAGTTACAATGAGACGGCGCCTAGAGATGAACAATTAATCAAGCTTACGTTGACAAATTTCTTATATTTCATAATGTGTTGTATTTTCTCCTTTATTTCTTCTCTATCATGTTGCAATAAACAAATCACAAGAAAAGAGAAAAGGGATGAAAGGTTGAAGTCAAAGGTTTAAAGAGACCCATCCCAAAATAACTTTGATTGCTTCTTATAGATAGATAGATAGATAGATAGATACTTTATTCATCCCCGCAGGGAAATTCACACTTCCAGCAGTCTACCCTGTTGTTTATTAACAGATGAACATGATGCCCGAGGGGTGCTTGTAGCGAAGTGGATGACGTCAGGCCAGTCCAAAAATTCGACATCCCTGCGGCAGATGGAGAACTTTTCTTTGCGAAAATCCAGGGATACACCACCTCGTTTTAGCAAGTCCGTCAAACATGTAAACAAATTATCATATCTTACATCCAGATGTGGGTAGTAACGAGTTACATTTACTCCGTTACATTTACTAAAGTAAGTTTTGGGGCATATTGTATTTCTAAGAATATTTTTCAATCACCATACTTTAAACTTTTAATTGAGCATATTAGTGAAGACAAAACTGTACTCTTACTCAGCTGCAATAGGCTACATTGAAGCTGTTACTTAAATCCCCTCCATCTAAGTATGCATTTGTATTTCGCCGCTATTTATTTTCTCAGAGACCTCGTTTTTTTATTTGACCAGTGTCCGAAACAACCACCAGGTGGCACTTTCTCTTGTACTGTATATTCAATCTGCAACCTCAGTGGAACTGTTTCAAACTAGGCTTAAAACGCACTTCATAAATTATTCCCTGAGGTTACTTTCGTTTTTTATTATTTAGAAAAGAAAACGCTGCAATTAAATCCAAACATATTAACAATTATTTTAAATGATTGCTGTAAAATTGTGACTGTTGTTGTCTTGTATTGAATTATTCAGAAAGGGTGTAATAGAATAGAATAGAATAGAATAGAATAGAATAGAATAGAATAGAATAGAATAGAATAGAATAGAATAGAATAGAATGGAATAGAATACAGCATAATGCAACACAATACATTACAATACAATACAACAGCCTTTATTGTCATTATACAGAAGTACGACAAGATTAGACAGATTTTCCTCTCAGCGCAAAAGTAAAACATATCATTTCCACTTCAAATTGAAGTACAGTACAGGTTTGTTGTAGTGTACTTGGACAAAGAAAATCTTAAAAGGGAAATCCCGGATTAACAGAAATTTAGAAAGTAAAAAAACATACCTCAAGTATTAAGCCCATTACATAAAGTACAGTATGGGTTTCTTTCAATCATTGATTGACAATCAATATGTGAGTATGTAAAGAAAACTGACTACCATGCTATTTTTTTGAATATCAATGGGGTGATATACTTCATATTTCTCCCATACCTTTTTCTTTCACTAGAATAAATCTTTTTCTTTTACTAGAATAAATAAACAACACTTCTTTATCATGCCTTGGTATCATTACGTATGATTAAAATCTTGCTCTTACCTGTTGCCCAAAGGTTCCCTCTGGGGTTGACTTTAATTTTGGCCACTTTATTCCTCAGCTCGGTGAGGTCAAAACTGACTGCTGTGCTGACAGTAGTCAGAGAAAAGAGGAGCAGAAAAGTCAGGAAGCTGCAGAAGCACACCTTGCTCACCGTCAGACGCTTCATGGTGCACGTGCAAAGCCCTAGCAGTTCTTTTGCGGTGGAGGGATCGTTTCCCCTTTTATAGACCATACTGGGCTGGCACCACCCTCTCTGCTGATGATGTGTTTGACCTCACTGTATGTGCTATGAATCATTTTACGCATGATTACTTTCTCCCATATTTTTGTATGCCGTATTTTAGCGACCATAGGCGCTCGGTTTAATAAGGCGCAGTGTCCGTAGCTGGTTCTATTTTTGTATTTAACACTAGAGGAGGCGCACCCCACGATAAGGCGCGGGTGCCCTCTGCTTGCGTGAAATGTCCCCCATCGAGAATACAAGGTGCAAATACTCCGTGCTTTACTGTTCTATTACATTGCCCCAAAAATTAAATACTAGGACCAGGGGTTGAGGGGGCACCTTCCGGCACAACACAGACGAGCATTCAAGTGTGCGTATTTAAAATTACAGCACTAGTAAAACTGAGCTTGGTTGTGGTTTATTTAAGTGTTGATTAAAACACACAGATAAAAACTTGTCAGAGTTAGTTTTTCAGCTTCCTCCACTTGCGAACCTTCGATCACCACCCGAACCTCCCCTTTTTTTTCTCCTTTCAAATGTGTTGTGAGTCCCGAGAGGCTTTGATTAAAGATAAAAGCAGATACGAGTGGTGGGGAAAAAAGGCTCTTTGAACTCAGTTGGGAATTGTTAACATATATTTGTTAGAGAAAATATTCTATTTTCCACTTTTTAAGTAGACCTCAGGTGGTGCACACCACATTTGACTTTCGAGAGGTCAGACCAATCAAAAAGCAAAATTGTGTTTAGCGGTGGGGTTTGCATATCTGACTATGAGTATCTGTTAACAAGACCCGACTGAGTTCAAAGAGCCCTAAGGCTTTGTTTTTCCACCGGCCCTATCTGATTGCATCTTACTTTTAGCAAGAATGTTGGGGACGAACTCATTAGCTATGGGGTTGGGTGTATAGTGCTAGAGAGTGACATCATACTCATCCCCACAGTTTTTTTTTCTGTTTGTTAGTTTAGCATGAAAATGGTGAAAGTAAGAATAGGACTTCTTCAAGTACAGTCCAAACGCAAACCCAGTATGATGAAAAAAAAGAGCTAATATCCAAGAACTGCACACACTCACATGCGCATTATGAACAAACTGACAGCGCCTGGAATGATGCCACAAGCGGGGAGATGATGCATGCCAGTAAAAAAGTTAAAATCCTGACCAACTCGCTTCTTAGGGTCAGGAAGGGCAGGTGAGACTGCCTCATCAGTGATCACGAAAATACAAGGTTAAAAATATATTAAATTGGTATATTTATTTAGTGTTAAAGTTCTTCCACATTTACCTTCACAAATTTGGGATTTATTTTTTCAAAATCGCTGAATTTTCACAGGATGAATAATATTAATACAATCATAATGTAACCTATTACTGTGCTGAGTATCTGCAGAAGCAGAGTGAGGCACACAAATCTCTTGCCTTATGGTAGAGGGCAATAGTGAGACCAAGGATTCTGATTTGGCGCAGACCTCGTCCCCAAACAATAGAATTTGTGACAGTATTAGCAAGCTAACAGCAAGTTATCCCATCTAGTTTTTTTCTCTCCTTGTTGTCTTGACTATTTTCATAAGGGAGGATTGTCTATCTGTAGATACTTTTATTCTAAAGGGGCAGCTCATAGACTTCATTTACAGTTTAAGATACGACAATACAAGTTTTTCTATGCAAGGTTTATATCCAAAATTGTTTTTATGCTCTGCCAATCAAATAATATATATAAGATGTAGGTTCATTTATTTGTAAATATGACTGTGCCTCGCCAGACACAAACCTCACCACACGCAGAGGTGGATAGTTACACTAATCTGTTACATTGACTTCAGTAAGTTTGGGGACATTTTGTACTTCTGGGAGTATTTTCAAATCATTATACTTTTTACTTTTACTTGAGTAAATTTGTGAAGAACAAACTATACTTTGACTCGGCTACGTTTTGCTACATTGAGGCCAATACTAAGAAACTTCAATCGTCCCCACGCAAGTACGCACATTTCTCTGAGTCCTTAGCTTGCTTTTTTTCCCTGACTGTTGAGAGCCACTGTAAGGGCCCACGCTCCGCCTCTTATAAAAGGGGCAGCGTCACGTACCAAGCAGATGGCGGTTCTAAGGCAAACCGGCGGGTGTGTGTTTGGCCATGGAGCCAAAAGTTATAAAGAGAGAAATAACTGCACAAACTGATTAATGTAATTTAATTTATTCTACCTTTTCAAAGGTTGCTATTTTATTTTGATTAATGCAAGTTCTATTGCACTCTTTTTGTTGCCCAGATAAGGGACACATTATGCACCTAAGTTGTTTTTTTCCAATCCACAAAATAAAATGGACATCAAAAACTGGATATTCCGTAATTTATTTGTATAATGACGTAGTTAAACTTGAGGCGGTATCGTACAACAGAGTAGTCATGTCATTCTCCTCAGGATGTGCTGCATCCAACTTAGTCATTTTGATATTAAGCTAGTATGAATACATACAGCATGTGTTCATTATAAGGCATGTATTGGGCTTTTATTTTTTTTGCAGCTCCTTACAAATTTGTCTTTTTGGTCCAATAAGGCTCTTTCAACATTTTAGGGGGCTGACCCCTGGGCGAGTTTGTTGTTCTGCCTTTGTTGTTCTGTACTTTGTACTTGTGCTTAATTTATTTATTTGATTTACGTACTTAAATTTACCTTTATAATTTAAAGCTAGTGTTAAAACAAATGTAATTTATTGTTGATTAGATGGATTATGATGATTTGATGATCTGATTGAGCAGTTGTTTAAAAAATAATAATAATAAGACGTTGCTACTTTTTACTTCTACTGCACTGCCCTGAATAAAGTATCGGTTCTGAATCCCGTGGCAGCAACACAAACTCAAATTGAAACCTCAAAGGAATGGAATTGATTAAAAAATGTCAATTCATTACCACACGCATTACAAAATTGTATCACAACTCTACTCCACGCATTTGTTGCCGGGGTCCCTGACTGGCCCCGACAATGAGCCACATGACATTGGAGGAGTTGCAACATGCAGCTCTCATCAGCACGCTGGCGTTCTGAGGCACAAGCTGAAACTCTTTCTTTTTCTCCACGTTTGCTTTAGCGATTACAAACTGGCGTGGCTACTTTACCCTTTTTTTGATAACCTTTGCCATTCTCTCACTCGCACACACACTGCTTTAATGTCAGCTCAATTATAAAACTGTGGGAACCGCAGTCATATTTGCCGACAAGTTCACAACTTCAATGGACTGCTTATCTTCATTTTGTTTTTAATGTGTGATGGGGAGTGGTTAAGGAGAACATATCCGATGTAAAAGGTCACTCTTGTTAAAACCCCCGGTGATGCAAGTGGCAAATTATGAAGATACTAAGTGAAAACCGGACAAGGAAGATGACATGTAATCAATTGCCATAAACAATAACAACAACAACAGGTGAAGGATTTTATACATTTGACTATAAGGGATTTTGTACGATCAAATACAAATTACATTTATCGAGTGCAATGAAGATTTTTACTGAGTGAGCTTCAGGTCACGCCGTTCCGAATGCGAATGTTTTGTTTAGTTCTGTTGATAACAGGACTCTGACGCAGAAAGCCAGACGCACAAGGACAGACATCGAGGTGTGGGGGTGTTTCCTGGTACGCCCATGGGAGGAGCCGGCACACGAGCTGGCAGAAAAAACGTGGGCCGGGAGAACTTCAGAAGATCGAGAGGGAGAATCGATAGAGAAGGCTTGACGAAGACTCGAGCGACACTCGGCCAATTCGATGGAATTCACTTAGTTAAATACTTTAAGAAAATAAATCTGACCCCGTGTGGAAATGCCGGCCTCTTGTCCGTCTTTTCACAAAAAGAAACGAGCGCGCATTGTTAGGTGGTGTTTGGTTAATGGAGTCAGATAACTAATTCGAACAATTTGGTAAACAGTACATTTTAATATCTTTTTTCCTAACACAGGGAATGAGCAGTAAATGAACATAACCACTGTTAATTCATGGTTGTGATGATATATGCATACTGGTAACCAGTGTTGGTCAGTTACTTGAAAGTGAAATAAATTAACTTGTTATAGTTACACACTCCCTAGTTACATGGCTCCTTTCTTGTGTCCCATTTTATCCAGAGGGACGAAAGCATGACCAACTTGGGTGCCGAGGTGCTTATCTTGTTTGGGTGTTTGGGCATTTGGGTTGGCCATGGTCCCAAAAATATTTTGTGTGTGATTTTTGCTACTTTTCCCCCTTTTTTATTTTCTTTGTTTTTGTGCATGCGTTTGTCTTGCTGTTGGTCACCCCTCTCAAGGGATATGACCACAGTAAATAGATAGATCGATAGTTACACACTACTTTTGCCCAAAAGTAACAGTTAGTAACTGAAGTACTGTTCAGTAAAAGTAACTAGTTACCAAGGAAAGTAACTATTTCTGTTACTTTAAAACTAAGCCGGTGTATGTCATAATATTTGAAATTTTTCTGAGCAGTATTTGAAGTCAGTTGAATAGAGAAGAGACATGTAGTTGTGTTATAGAACCTTGTAATATTTATTGCACCCCACAGCAACAGACCATTTATAATGCACTTGAAGTGCAGTATAAAATATAATAAAATGACAATCAACATGTTCATTATAACACAAGAACACACAAAAACGTTCAAAAATATGCGCAAAAATGTACATAAACACGCACGAAAATAAACAAACACGCAAAATGTTAGCTCGAATGAAAATGTACGTAAACACACACAAAAAATTACGTAAATACACACCCAAAAAACAAACAAAAAAACAAAAGCAAAACCCAAAAACGTACGTAACGCATCGCTTTTGATCGTCAGTACCGGTAACGTTGTTCTAACGGCAGAAAAAAATAGTAAATTACAGTTACTGAAAAAATATCGCCGCTACGTCATGGAATTATTTATGACACTGCTGGTAACACTGAGAATATGTTCAATTTTCCCCATGCTTACCTTTTCTCAAACCTTTTAAAGGACAGTCCGTACTATTTGACCAGTAGCTGTCACAGCATTGTGTTGTGCAACTAAAAACAAGTGATATAAAGAACAATAATACAAACTATGAAGACTCATTGACCAAACCTCACAATTTTTCTTTTTTGCCCAGCCTTCACAAGATTTTTTTGGGGGGTCCCCGAAGCAGCAAGATCGAAGACAATGACGTCGACTTGAGTTGACTAGGAGGTGCTAAACATCACACAATGTCCCTTTACTGCGAATGTTATGTTCAATGCACCCAAATTTGACCATAGATGGCATTCTGAATAATGTGCAATCATTGGTAAGTCTCCAATTTCTTAAGTGGCTAAATATAATGAAAAATAACAACTTTGCCTAAAGCAGGCTTTGTCTATCCTTTTCAAAGCTAAAGTTGAGCACTATTTAAGCACTTCAAAGCCAATTTTCCAATTTCTCCAGTACCCTGTCCTCTAGGGTGTGACACGTAGGGGACAATGATGTTTTCATGACCATGTCAACTGTTATTAGTCACCATTGAAGAAGAGATGCAATGGCAAAGCGAAGCCACCAGGCCAGGTGTGTCATAGAGATAAGATGGGGCCTAAAAAATTCCAGCCTGACCTGACCCCAACCAATTGACTTGTTTTGAGGGACCGAGTCCAAAGCAAACAGGAATGTTCCCATTTTACATGTGAAGACTCTGGAGGAGTGTTTTTTCAACCACCCTGGTAAAGGTCAAGTAACAGTGCATCACTGCTCACCCATTTTCTGGTTACAGCCATGTGCCTCTCACAAGCCCTTATATTAGGCAGTCTTTTTGGGTCAAAACCAATAGGAAAATGGACGTGCTATGAGCTAAAACTGATGGATTTGGCAGATTAATACATAAAATAACTGAAATATTTATATAAGTATATATTATATTTTGTTTATGTAACGATAAGGCTAAAATACTGAAAAATGCAGATTCCTGGCACAGAAGACAACGCTTGTTACTCTCTATAAACTGGAATAGTAAACTACGGAAGATTCATAGTATTTGGTAGCACTGAAAAAAAATAACAATTTAATATCGAATGGTAACCAGATTCCATATTTAATGAAGATCATATCAAGTTGTCATAAAATACATCACATCTGTTTTTTCAAAGACAATAAGTAGACAGGAAAAAAACACTGTTAGCTAGCAGGTAGCTCATCTGTTGGCTGGTTCCCTCACAAAAATATGTCAAAGCTATTCTCATTTCTACAAAAGGCTTAAAGAAATGATACATAAAGAAAATTTGGACAGATTGGAGCCCAATTGCTGTGTTGAAGGCGTCATAACTTGGGGTTCTTTTAATTTTGAGGATTTAGACTTCACTCCCGGTGGACCAACACGAAGAGACCCAACAAGAAGAGAACGGCGCACTGTGGGTGGACAGAGCAGAAGGTTAAAATAGGGGACATTGAGGCTAACGTTGATTTGCCAAGTAAGTGCTTCAACCTACTTTGAACTTGGGGTAGTCGTTCATAAGGATGGTGACGATTCCAATGTATGGCACAAACCTGATAGAAAGACAAGAAACAAGTTCGATCAGCTCCAAAATCTAGAGGCCGATTGATTATTGGCATGGATATCTGTATCTGGATTTTTCTTCATTCGCTGAGCAGATTATTATATTTGATGCAGCAGAAACGCTCTCTTTGCACCTACTCCTCCCCACCCACGCTTTGCGATTGGATAAGCGACTGAGGGCAGAGCCACTAAAGCAGGAGAGAGCGGCAGAGCTCAGCTAACTTGTTGTAGAATGCTCTTCCCATTTAGGAGAAAAGGGCTGGCATTGATAAGTTAATGACAGGGTTTTAGTGATAAACTGTTGTATAAGGCAAACTTAAAACCAATTTGACTTGCTCATATGTATGTGATGTGTATATTTGAGGATGTCCACTGTATCATGGTGAGCTTTGTTTATGGATTAAGAACAAATATAGAACCCAGTACAGAGTGTTCGAAGTAGTACAGGGAGATACCACCCTTATTATTGTATCCTGCACTAGGGCTTTGCGGAATTTCTTTCAAGAGGGTGTATAAAATAAGACAGCAAGGTCAGGCTGATTACAAGTCAGGTATACTGTAGGGCGTAAAGGAAAGTTCATTTTTAGCTACCCTTGATTTGATGAGGAATACCTGAAGAGGATATTTTCGTGATCCAGAACTCTTTAATGAAAATAAACAAGCGAGGCTCCCAGACACTTCAACCTCACATGTATTGAGTCATTCAGAAATGTCTCATTGACTTTGCAGTCAAGTGAAATCATCAAATGCAGGGTTCGCCTTTTCATGGCCAAATTCAAGTACTTTTTAACACTTTTAAGGCCAATTTTTCAATGTTTCCAATGCCTTCAAAGGAAAAAATCCAGCGCCAAACAAAATAAAGTTTTTCTTGATTGACTTTAATGACAAAATAATGTCGCTGTCTTGCTGCTAACACATACTTTGTGCCATTTTGAGAGGTTTCTATGGATGATATTTTTGTGTCAATGGACTGCTATAAACCGACATAAATTCTGCCTTTCTCTAACAATGCACGAGCAGCTTTGCTTCGTCACACTTGTTTACAAACACAGCAGGGGCTCCAAGTGTTTTGGGCAATAATTGAGTTCAATGCAGAAAACAAAGATAGTACTGAATGTACAAAAAGCAGATAAAATAGCCAAAATTTGACTCATTTTAAAGAAAGTGATTGCTCCGAAGCAGAGTGAATTCAATCTTAGAGACTGCTTATATTTTACTTTTTGCATTACTTATCTTAATTCATATTTTTTTTGCGTGTTTTACATAGGATTCCTGTTTTAATAAGTTAAAATAGAATAATAAGAAGCTAATATTTTTGCATTTTATCATTTCTTTATAGATAGATAGATAGATAGATAGATACTTTGTTCATCCCCGAAGGGAAATTCACATTTCCAGCAGCATCCCTGAGCTGAGAACAATCGAGAACAATCGAAAATAACACGGGAGCTGCTGGAGTGGCTGCCATTCGTGACGGCGCCGGAAGAAAAGATTCAATTTGAATCATGTACAAACAAACAAACAATTGAATCATGTACAAACAAACAAACAAACAAAATATTCATGTTTCAATAAGTGGAGTGTTAATAAAATGGGGGGAAAATAATACTGATATAACCAGGTAAAACTAATTTTAAGTTACCTGTCCAAATGAATGTTGTGCCATCTCACCTTTCCCACTCTCTCTCCTCTCACCTTTCCCACTCTCTCTCCTGCAGTTGACTTGCTGCTGCTCGCTCCTGAAACTAATACTTACCTCTTTGTGTATTGTGCAGTCCCTTCTCTAGACAAGGTCTCACTCGGGTACAATGACAGTGAGCTTGGGGTTGAAATATGTTTTCGTAGTGGTCGCTGTATGTATGTATAAGAGTATTCATGTAGGTAGATTCTTATCACTCACTTGTACCACTGTAGAGTTAAAATGTAAATGTATATCTTATTGTTTTGCATTTTCAAGGATTTTGTTTTGTTGTATCTGTTCAGTGTGTAAAAAGCTAAAACTTTTGTATTTCTTTGGGTAGCTGTCCTCTTGTATGCGACTAGCAGGGGGCAGTGAGGCTTCACATGACATCGCCATAATGACAAGCCACCAAAGCAGGCGTGTCGGTGTAATTTTCACGCACTTTAAAATATATTTTCTTCAGTTATTGCGTGTTCTATAAAGTCAGACTACCAAGAAATGGCAACAATTTCAAGCATTTTCATGCACAATTAAAGCCTTTTTATAAATATTACTTAATAAATGATTGAATCTTAGTGTTACCCCCGCGCTCGTCCCACCACGTCCTTCTTCTCTAGCCAGTGTTGTCCTTGCTTGTATAGACCTCGGTCATCGATGGCGTTATTATCACCTTTTGTCAAGAACTTGATGTCTCCATTTGCCCTTGTAAAAAAACAAAAAAACACATTTGTGATCTTAACGAAACATTTCCACAACGAACTTGTGTCAAAACATAATTTATACGCACTTTTCATGAATCTTCAACACTCTGTGTACGATTGGGATCTCTCTGCCCTCTATCCTGAAGACCACGATCTCGCCTACCCGGATGGGATCCTCGACACGATTGGTGAGAAAGAGGAGGTCTCCTCTGTGAAAAGCTGGCTCCATACTGCCGCTGGAATTACCCGCAAAAAAGGAGTGATCCTTCATTGTCGTAGCAGCGTGATATTTTTTTAACCTCCATTATCGACACACCTTTTGGCTCATTGTCAAATTAGTGCCTTGTTGTGCTCAGCAGAACATGAAAGGCATAAAGAGTCACTAGAATGTATCAGCTTATAATTAATGCTTTTGTGAACTACTATGCAAAATGGTTCTTTTGGAACACAATAACTAACAGAAAATTGTCAAATCATTATTGGAAAATAGGGCTGCACAGTTTACTGTTTTTTTTTTGTGTAATCGCAAGACACAGTGTTTTTTCCAAGGATTTATAGTTCCATGTTTGTGAGTGACAGCGTGCTTGGCCAACTAAGCTTTAATGACACTCCTCAATAAAAGCGAAGCAAATTATACGTGCAGTGTCTGCGCGACTGTCAGTAAAACAGCAAGCGTTTTGTGCAATTGGCCAGCAAAACAAACTGCGGTTTGTTAGGTAGTAGCCTCAGAGGCTCGTTACTTTAAAAAATAAAAAACATCAATTAAATTAACCCTAACCCTGAGGAAGGCCAGAAGAGCGGAAAGAAACAGTGATTACCAGCAGGTGCTCTTTGGATTGTTATAGAGTCTGGGAATCGACTAAGGCAGAGAACTTCTTAAGGCACACCTGCAGTGGCTGTATTTCAACAACGTCAGATCCATTACCCATGAAATGGATGACCTGGAGCTGCTATTCGTGAGAAACCATTACATTTGTGACTCTTATTTTAATCAGGACGGAGACCTGGCTGAAGTCGCAGTCACCCGATGGTAGCGTGCAGCCAGCCTCTCTTTAAATCACTTTCTTACACAGAAAGGAGAAGCCCCCCTATTTCTTTATACTTTTGTATGACAATCAATTCCATTTATTCAACAGCAATTCTGTTGTTATTTGTAGATTTATAGTTGTTTTTGTGTCACAGTTCTATTCTCTAATGACTTCATCTCTAGGTAAGTTGCATGTCACTATGATTACGTTTGCACACAAAAGAAAACTCGTAACATAATAATGTTGACTTAGCTTGCCCGTGTAACACCAGTTGGAACCTTATTTAATGCCCAAGTGGTCAAGCATGCAAACACATGGAAATATTTAAGAAATGTTTCCAGACTATGAGAATGAATAATAATAAAAATTCCAGTCCTACCTGAGAACAACAACAATGGGACTCTCGCTGCCGGTAACGACCATTAGACCCTTCCAGATCATCAGAGCAGAGGAAACTATCATGCCAAAGTTCAGTACTTGGTAATAGAGCTGCAAAACACAGCATTTACAAGTTTAGACACACAAAAAGGTTGATTAGGTCAACTACGACATCTATATTGCTTCCTAAAGATGATTAAATGACATGATATATGCATCAACAAACTCATGTCCAAAGTCCGGGTAGGGGCCAGCTGGCCAGTGATCACATTTTTATTGGCCCGTCATTCAATTAATAATACGTCGCCCGCCAGTAATGTTGACCGCAGTTTAAAATAAATTCGTACCATTTCACCAGACGATCGCAGTAGCCCTTTGGCCACGTTGCTCTCGGCTTTCTGTGAGAATTTTATCCCAGACCATTTTCGACATGCCGATTGTATAAGAAAAAGCCAAGTTGACTGTGTGGGCTGTCGCTTCCAGTCGAAATTGGGAGTATTTTTTTCACTGAAATCTAAAACAACTGCCTAATTTGCCAAGAGACTGAGGCTGTTTTAAATAATATAAAATATTAAGAGGTACGGACACAGTGAAAAGGTAAGGCAACTGGGAGCTGTTTTAAATGCACTTCAGAGCTTTTTCACGAGACCCTGCGAGTCAAATGAAAATGCAACAAAGGCGAGCTACGAGGTTGTGACGCCTATTGCCAAGCACCGCAAACCTTAAGTTTATAATAAACTGTTCAACGAATGTTAGGCTGTATAGTTGGCTCTCACACATTTTAAGCTTACCAAATCTGGCCTACTTTCTGAAAAGTTTGAAAACCCCTGAACTGATACTCCGTTTTAATAAACAATTTGTATTAATGTACATCCCAGTCCTTTAACATGTCTTGAAGTAAATTGAACTTTAAAAAAACTTGCTGAAATTGTTGATAGTGCTGGCACACTAAATCTTGAACTCAAAATAAACCTATCAATTCCTTTGATAGACCCTTTATATTTTCAGTTTTACTTGTTCATTCTCCATTTTTAAAAACAAGTTTGTGGTGGAAATTAAAATCAATCCAAAGTCTAAAATTCTGTTTTAATATTACTGATTATAGTAAAAACATCTCAAAATATTAGAGTATTATGGTGAAAAGGTACACGAGGAAGCCATAAGCTATAATCAGCAATAATATATATAAAGGCTTGTAATATTTCAGTTGATTTGTAATGAATCCAGAATGTAAGACAGTTTTGTAATTTTAGCACAGAAAATAAAACTACCACAATATTCAAATTTTCGGAAACAGTCCTGTATGGGTCTGAAGATTTTCAATTCCTGTTCCTCTACATATTCTATGATATTGGATACGTTCAACTATTACTCAGGTCCACATACATAATTGACATTTTCCCACAAATTACATATTGCCATATTACATTTAATAGACTAGAATAAATTGTTTTAAAGTCTTCTGGATATAATTTAGATTTATTTCCCCACGTTTCGTCTGTTATAACCTAAGCATAGTAGCACTTTGATCATGAAAAATGGAGGGTATTAACCAGTGGTCCTTAAAGTACGGCACACCTCCAAAATGGGCCAGCTCTCTGAACAATACAAGAGAGCATTTTGACACGCAATTTATTTTTAACCCCCCCCAAAAAAAAAATGTATAAATGTCTTTGTAAGCAGTGAGAGCGCCAAACTCTTTCCACTAGTGTGCCAGTAATATGACATATGAAAAGGACTTGTATTCTATCTACTAACTTTAGTGATGGTACATGAGACAAAAGTTAATTTTGCTGTGTATTTACATGTTACAATGACAATAAATGATCTACCATTCTTCAATTTTAAGTGACAGATCTATTGTCATTGTCACATGTGAAATGCACCAAGAAATGAACATTCTTCTCTTGAGCTCAGAGTAAAAACAGTCAGATAATGACATTAAATCCAATGTCATCTATATTCCTGTTGGTCCGGTGCTCTGACTGCACAGCTAAACTGGACCTGTTTAGAATGTCCCGTTTGACAGCTTATTGAGGTCAACATAATTCATAAACTTTTGAATACAAGTGTGTTTTAAGCCTAGATTTAAACACTTCCCGAACCTGCGTATTTCTTCTTGGCTCTTGGGATAACTAGTAGACCAGCAAATCCAAGTGAAGGAGCTACAATATACACACTGTACCTTTAAATTTATTTGGAAAAATAATCCTCTACACTATTTTGGCAACAAGTAATAAGTTCACCTTTCATAAAATATTTTTTAAAATCCCAAGTCATGTCATATAGCCCTTAATATCACAAAGGGCTTTACTGATTACATACGCAAGGTAGTTTAGAAGAAATTTTAAGCCTTTTACATTTGTTCACAATCCTAGATTTAAGTCTTTATAGATAGATAGATACTTTATTCATCCCCGAAGGGAAATTCACATTTCCAGCAGCTGAGCAGACTTGCAAGAATTTAGGTGGTAACTGTCTTCCGTTGGCCATATTAACTGACTCCAAAAGTAAAGGACTGCAGGCTTTCTAGGATGTTTTACGTAATCTTTGACCTGCATATTTTAGCTGGAAAACACTCAAGCATCTGATTAGAATACTTGGGCTACATAGTCTTTTAATGACAGTTGAATTTATTTGGTTTCGTGCTACGGGAGAGGACTTTGTTTGACTCTTTATCTCGTCTAACATCGCCTGTCTCCGCGTTCATGTTTAATAGTTTATCATGGGGTCACATGAGGACTTAAGACACTCCAAACTCAAACACTCTGCCACTGAGGTACCACTGCCCCCTAGTGAAGTGGGGGTGCAATTTTACTTTATTCTGGGGAATTTAACAAAAAAAAGTTCATTGAACAGAGCCTCGTGGAACCACAGCATTAAGGTCCAGTGGAGGAAAATTTTACCAAAAACACCATGCAAGCGTGTGATACATAATCATTAACGATTCCTTGCTAGGACACATAAACACAAGTTCAGTTCAAAATTAGTAGTACAAGCTAGCTATTGCTCAAACCGACTGGTCAACTTGATAATAGCATGTTAGATTAACACCACATAAAAAAAAATATGTGCATTTAGTTATTTTTTTCCCCAAGTGTTGGCGGCTAGCAACCGTTAGCCCAGAGGGTCTCCTTCTTCCACAAAGAATTGAAGAAAAGCCATTCGAACCCACCTGCCGCTTGTTCATGCGACGCACGTCGTCGAGGGAATCAAACGACAACATTGTGGAAAACGAAGACTGGATGAGCGAAAACGCCGACATTCAGACTGCCTCAGAACGGCGGGCAAGCATATGGATGCGGCGTCAACTCCGTCCACAGACCCCCGTTCTCTCATCGACTTCCGGGTGCGTGCCGCGACCGGAAGTCCCGCCCACAGCCTGTCTGCGTTGAGTTGGCGCTACGGGATACGAGAGCGCAAACGAGGGAGGGCTGTAAAGTAAACCAAAGCCTGCAACAGCGATTGTTTGAATAAAATATATATTGTACACTTAATATTATCTCCTTTTTTTCCCCAAAAATTGTATTTACATTTTCTTTTTACCGGTGGTACAGACGATCGAGGACAGGGGCGTTACCGGAGGGGGGAGGGATGGGCAGACGTGTCAAACATACGGCCAGTTCCAGCCCATTGGATGATTTGTTTCGGCCTGGCTCAACTTTCGGGCTATGTAAATTATAAAAGTAAGTCTGTAGCTCATATCTATCAAGTCAAGCTAAGTCACATTTATTTGTATAGCCCTTAGTAACAAAATGTCTTGAAGGACTGCACAGGGCACACTCACAACATCCCCTGATCTTAAACCAACTTGCCGGCAAAGAAAAGTGGTAATCCCCCTTTCAGGATGAAGGGGGCAATAGATTTAGCACTGGGTAACAAAATACAAAACCTAGTGAACATCAATAAAAACATAGGCACTATGTAGAAATTTGACAGCAAAGAAATTTCGAGCGTGTAAAAATTGTCCTAAATGTCCATGACATTAACGACGCAGCTTCCCATCTCTGCCGGCTGGTCGTTAGAGACGGTCACATGCTTCAGATCCAGACGCTGGTCCGCTGACTCATCTCGTCCTTCTCACTCGTATCACCTCCAGCCAGGCAACCTGAAAGGAAGGGAAAATAAAATTATGATGTGGGCATCAATCATATTGAATAAGAGTGGGTCTTAAGTGTAGATACAAAAACTTGCATTGAGGTTCCAGATCATATCTCCTGAGACAGAGCAATCCACAGAACAGGGGACCAGATGGCGAACGCTCTTGAGCCTGCAGACTTCTTCTTGTCTCTTGGAGTCAAAAGTAGACCAGCATATTCCGTGCGGAGTCTCCGTGTAGGAGTATAGGGGAAATTAAATCAAAGTTATGATTTTGCAAAAGAGCTGACATCCAGTCTGGTTTCATGTTAAAGACAACATTGTGCTGAAACTTTAGTAGGCTCAGTCTTTGTATAGAGATTTGGAGCCTCCCTTATAGCAGCAATATAGAAACACTTATTTGACGACAGAAGAAAGCTGTTTGGATTGTGCATAAGGCTGGACGAAGAACATACAAACTTTTTGTTCTTTAAATCAAACATGTTAAAAGTTGATGATATTATTAAACTTAAATCTCTATTATTAGTCTAGTCAAGTCATGTTTATTTGTATAGCCCTTAGTCACAACGAGTCACAAAGGGCTGCACAGACGACAGATTATTGCAAACCACAGACTATTATTACACCATCCCCTGATCTAAAACCTACATGAGGGCAAGAAAAAAACTCCAAAACCACAACATGAGGAAAATGAAAAAACCTTGAGAAGGGACCACACATGAGGTAATCCCCCTTCCAGGATGACCAGGCTGCAATGGATGTTGCGATAACAAATAATACACAGGTATTGTCAGCATAAAATGTAGGTTATTCATATGTTATAGAATAGAAGTGTGTTTTAAGCCTGGATTTAAACAGTTCCACTGAGATTGCAGATCGAGTCTCATGGGGAACAGCATTCCACAGCACAGGGGCCAGAATGGAGAACGCTCTCTAACCTGCGGATCTCTTCTTGGCTCTCGGGATCACTAGTAGACCAGCACTTTAGGAGCAGAGCCCACGGACCGGAACATAGGGCTAAATTAAATCTGAGAGATATGAGGGAGCAAGTCCATGCATGATTTTGTATACTACCAACAGAACCTTAAAATCACACCTTAAACAGTGAGCCAATGCAGGATTCACTAAAATCGGGGAAATGTGATCACACTTTCTTGACAACACCACAGGTAACACTAAAGAGCTCAGAGGTAATTTCACCATATTTAACACAGTGCGTCTGCGTCCTATCTGAGAGGTAGGATCTGAACCATAAGAGGACGGTTCTTGAGAGACCAATCAATTTTTCCAACTGTTCTAGTAAGATATTATGTTCCACAGTGTCAAAAGCAGCACTAAAGTCCAGCAGCAGCAAGAGTGATGAAGCGCCGGAGTCGATTGCCATTAGAAGATCATTGGTTACCTTCATCAGGGCTGTCTCAGTAGAGTGGTTAGGTCTATAGTTACATGCATGTAAGCTTTCTGGATCAAGGCTGGGTCGTTTTAGTGTAGGCTTAATAACAGCGGAGAGTGACCCTGAGGAGAGTGACATGTTTATAATAATTAGAACTGAAGGTCCAAGGACCCCAAAAAGACCTTTAGTCAGCGGGTCAAACAGGCAAGTACTGTAGTCAGTTTGGCCGTATTCACCACCTGTTTTAGATTATCAAGTGACAGATCACTAAATTGGGAAAAAAATCCCTGGACAGCCACCATGTCGTGCATCGATGATTTTCAGACGTTTAATATGTGACATATTTACATGGTCTTTAGAAATCTCTTCCCTTATGAGTAAATTAAGTGAGTATAAACTACCATTAAATATTAAACCGTTTTCTATAAATCAAACACTCATCATCTAAGCAGAGGGGTTCAATACGTATGCATTATATTGAAAAACCATTGTGCCACTTATAGAATGATTGAGATTGTGACCCTAAAAATGTCCCTGTGTCATGATTACCTAAGTGGAGCCACCTGGGGTAATCATCTGGCGCGCTGGAGTGCGCCTTCTGATTGGGTTATGTTCGCTATTTAAGCATTCTACACCGAGACATGGGTGTCCGAGGATTACTCCTGTATTCGTAAGACACTCCCGATTACCTGCCTTGTTGTTTACTTGATTCTGCCCGTCTGCCTTCGATCCGACCTGCTTCCGTCCACGCTACGATCTTCTCTTCAGTCCTGGTAAACTCGACCTGCCTTCGTCCCACGCTACAATTGATCACGTCTCCCGCTAACCCTTACGCTTCCCTAAATAAAGAATTGTACGAACGCTCTGGGGTCTCCTGCTCTGTTCTGGTAATCCCTGACACCCTGACTTAATTCAATAATTAAATTATATGCTGCATGGACCCGTTTTTCATCCAAAGCTCAACAAAAAATGTTAACATGTTTAAAACTATCTTTTCCTTAATAAAGGACAGGATAGGCTTAAATATAATGAAAAATGCTATCTAAAATATAAAAAAGTAAAACAACAAAAATGTGAACACCACAGCCTTGGGAATACTCCACTGCCTTAAAACTGTTCAGTCCATTTGATTATTGATTTAGCACCGCTCTCGACCCCCGTCCCCGCTCCCCTTTCTCTCAGCTAGTGCCATTTGTGGCAGAGCGGCAGAGTCTGTGGAGGCTCCAGTGAATTACGGTGAGAGTATGTTATTATGGAAGCCCAAGGGTGCCATAATTCATTTTAAAAAGGCACATTCAATTAATAAAAACACACTTAAAACAAACATTCAATAGACAAAAACGGCCTTTTAAAATAAAAAGCCTTTAGCAAAATATTGTAATCAAAATGTTATCATAATTGCCTGTTATATTGCTTTAAGTGAAATGAAAGAAATGTTTTCAACCGGCAAGACACTCTTGGTGCTCAGCAGCCCCAAAGCTCTGAACCTAAAATCGCCCCAGATATCTTGTGAGAATTTTTTTTTTAAAGATGCTAAAAAAAGATTAGATGTTATATGAGGCTTTAGAACTATAATGCAGGTCTAAAATGTATTTATTTTGTCAAGGCTTTGTTTTCTATTGTTTTAATTTTTCAAAATGTTTTTCCTGCAAGTTAAATAGTAATGGGCGTAGGGCCTTAAAAGATAAGCCTACTCCCTTTGGACTAATAATCATGTATTACAGTATTTGTCAGGCACCAGGAATGGAGACGGAAACCCAATTGAGTTAGTTTCTTAGTTTTATTGAGAAAGGAGACGTAAGCTGGCACCCACGATCCAGTGATCGTTGATTGTGGGAAGCAGGTCGCTCGGGACGCACAAGTGGCACTTCTCTGGCGAGCGATAGCGTGTCGAAGAGGGAAAAGCAGGTCGGGTTGTCAGGGCGCAGGTGCAGAGACATGATCAAACGAAAACAGGTCGAAGCCGGGAAACGTACGGGCGTCAAAAAACAGGGAGTCAGGTTCGGAATGCTTGCCTTAGCGGGAGCTGAAGGTTCGCAACGATCGGACGCCGGTAAGAGGGAGTCGGGGGGGTTTAAAAAGTGTCAAGGAGCCAATCAGCGACCAGAGCTGTTGGCGCCACTGGGGCAACCGCAGGTGCCCCGAATCAGTAATCATGACAGTATTGTATTACACAGATTAATGTCTGTAAATGTTTTGTTTTTCCGGTTGTTTATTGTTTGTTCAAGTTGTTTTTGTGATGTTCCCAAATAAAAATAGCCACAAACAAACAAATCTGCTAAGTTAATGATTGGTTTTACTTCTGTCTATAAACCACTCAAAGATGACAAAATAACTAAAGTTGTTATGCTTGATTATAAAAAAAAACAGCTCATATCATAAAGCAAACACTGCAGACTGTAGAACAAACACAACAAAATTCAAAAGGGTGTCTCTGTAATGAAATGGATAATGGAACAGAGAACAAACAAAAACTTGGTACTGTGTTCTATGGTTGACATCATAATTTCCTGGAGGGAGTAATCCGGTGAGTAATAACGTAATGAAGTCGGCGCTCTTTCTCAATGTTTACTCTAAACTTCAGATAAACAAGTTTTTCACAATCTAGTCCTTTATTGCACGGACATGATTTTGTTTCTATATTCTTTCATTCCCATGACGCACACACAAAAACATACTATTTGAGATTAGAGTTGAGAAAATAGTTATCTTTATTTGCACTTGTTTGGGTTGCGACAAGTTAATGGCAGGAAAGCAAATGTCTACATGGGGGTGTCCAAACTTTTCAGAAAGCGGGACAGATATAGTGCGCTGAAAGTGTGTGAGGGTCGACCATTCAACCTGGCATTCTTTGAACAGTTTTTGATAAATTCACTCTCCGTGAAAAGTGCCTGTGATCAGCGTCGCAATCTCGTAGCTTCCCTTTCTAGTATTTTCTAGTATTTTATGCAGAGGCTCATGAAAAAAGTGTCGAAATGCTGTTAAAACCGCTTCTGGTTGCTTTACCTTTACACATCGTTTATTTCCAATCAGCTTTTTGTAGTCAAGATGTTTTGTCCGGCAGTTCCTCTTGACATAATACTCTTTGAAAACAGCCACAGTATCGTAGGCAAATTAGGCAGACGCCATTGTTTTGGATTTTGGTAAAAACATACTCAATTTTTCACTAGTTCTGGATGCCGTGGGCCTTGCAGACAACTCTCCTTTTACAGTCCCCATGTCAGAAATAGGGTGGGCTAGTCTTCTCACAAAAAGCCAAGGGCAAGGCGGCCAAATGGCTACTGCCATCATTTGGCGAAAGGGTCTTTTGTTTTTGTAAGATTATTTTCTAACAGATTACTTGCAGGCCACATAATAATAATTTTATGTCAGAGGCCATAGCAGGACTTTAAACATGGTTGGTCTACATGCCTGCTGTAAACACTAAGGGTGAGGTCATTAAATTAATCAACAGTGTTCCCTGCTTTGTTTACTATTGCACTGTTAGTAAGGTTATCGTAATAAAAACTGACGGAGGCAATTACATTACAACAGCCATGACATATTTACAATCGGCCTATAAACAGGATTTTTTCATTAATCTATTTTCAACGTGACCTGTAAATTGAATTAACAATTAATGCCTCCTAGTGGTAAAAAACAACATTTATTCAGTGAAAAAAACAACAACAATTTGAATACTAGGCAAAAATACCTGAACTATCACGTGATTGTTAATTTCTATTTAAAAACAAAATCACAAGTCAAAAAAGTTGTATTTCTTTTAGATAATGGAATCCCTACCTAAGGTCGCCACCATGTTTGTCTTGCTACTTGCTGCTACAATGTGCTCCGTGCTACTGGTCTTTGTTCGCATTGGACAATACAGTTCCATCAAGTGGTCAAATATTATACACTGGGGCTTTAAAGGTGGGGCGCATCGTTAAGTAGTATGTTGAGAGTTAAATAGTATGTGTTAACAATGCCCAAATGAGTTCAAAGAGCCGTTATACTTTATTTTCCACCACGCCTTTCTGCTTTTATCTTACTGGCCTTTTCTGCTGGCCTAAAGAATATCTGAATCATGTGATGTTTTTTATATGTTTTAGATGAATTCTTATTAAATAATTCCAAATTCTCTGTCAGTTTCCTTTTTTCGATTTTACCTGGTAGTGCGGCATCCTGATGTAAGCTTTCATATTGAAAGATTTAACCAATCACATTTCAGCTATTGCATTTTGACAGGGTCAGAAATCTACCTGGAGGCATTTTTAAAGACTTACATCAGTGTTTGATAAAGCAATTAAGCGCCTGCTAGTAGGCCTTGGGAAACGTCACCGGTTTTACAAACATTAACTGATAGAGGGGCGGTAACTGAAGTATCACATCACAAACGTAAAAAAAATAATCCCACGGCCTCTGTCGAACAGACGTTTGAATGAAAACATATGCCAAAAATACGTCAGGGACAGTCTTGACTTTCAGCAATAAGAATCTGTACGATGTAATTGAAATCTTCTTCAGGATAAGGATTTTGTGCACAAATAATTTTTAGTTGAGTAAAATGGGGCTATTTTCCCGAATAATTTTGCAATATTATTAGATTATTGATGCTATTTTTATAAGTGTAGCAGCCGTAGCTGCAGCAAATGTTTTGTATCCTTTCCGACACTGTAGCTGCTGACGAGGCAACGGATTATTGCAGATAGTTCTACACATTCAGGCCATTATTTTATGGTCCTCTTTAATAAGAGGATTCAACAGGAATACATTTCTAAAGACAATGTTAATGCAATGTTAATACATCACATATTAAAGGTCTGAAATCTATAGATGCTGTCCAGGGATTTTTTTCCCGATTTAGTGATCTGTCACTTGGTGAATACAGCCAAACCGACTACTTGCCTGTTTGACCCGCTTCCGGGTTTGCTGATTAAATGTCTTTTTGGGGTCCTTGGACCTTCATTTCTAAATGTTATAAACACATCACTCTCCTCAGGTGTCGTTCCAGCGGCTTTTAAGTCGTTAAACCTACACTGAAATGACCCAACCTGGATCCAGAAAGCTTATGTAATTATATACCTGTGTCAAACCTACCGTTTCTTTCTAAAGTACTTGAAAGAGTTGTGGCACAGCAGCTGAATGATTTTATATCCAAAAACAATCTTTTTGAATACATGCAATAAGGTTTCAGGGCTAACCACTCTACTGATTAAGGTAACCCATAATCTTCAACTGGCAATGGACTTCGACGCTTTATCACTCTCGCTGCTGCTGGACCTTAGTGCTGCTTTTGACACTGTGGAACATAATATCTTACTATATTATGATTGGTCTCTCAGGAACCGTCCTCTTATGGTTCAGATCCTACCTCTCAGATAGGACGCACTGTTTTAAATATGGTGAAATGACATCTGAGCCCTTTAGTGTTACCTGTGGTGTTTCTGCAGGGTTCAGTACTTGGCTCCCTTCTTTTCAGCATTTAAATGCTTCCATTAGGTGATTTTATTCGCAATTATAATATCAGTTTCCATTGCTACGCAGATGACACTCAACTATATCTTCCGATGGAGGAATCTGCTACACTAAACTGTGGAAATTTGGAGGCCTGGCTCACGGAGATAAAAGAATGGATGTCACTCAACTTCCTGCGCCTATCTCTGAAAAGACCGAAATGTTAGTTATTGGTCCATCTAAATGCCGTGAATTGTTCTCATAAACTGCTCTGAACATTGACAAATGTAATATCACCCAGAGTGACTCAGTCAAAAATTTAGGTGTCATATTTGACCCTGATCCGTCCTTTCAAACACACGATAAGAATATTACTAGAACAGCTTTCTTTCATCTTTGCAACATTGCTTAAATTCGCCCCATGCCGTCTCAGTCAGATGCGCAGACTATAATTCATGTCTTTGTTACCCCCCGTCTCGATTACTGTAATGCACTACTCTCCGGTCTCCCAAAGTCCAAAATCAAGAGCCTTCAGCTGGTACAAAATACTGCAGTGAGGCTTTTAACTAAGACAAGAAAGTTTGATCACATTGCCCCAATTTTAGCTAACCTGCATTGGCTCCAGGCTAGCTTAAGATGTGATTTTAAGGTTCGGTTGGTAGTATACAAAATTATGCATGGACTTGCCCCCTCATATCTTTCAGAATTAATTTCCCCCTATGTTCCGGTCCGGAGCCTTTGCTCTGAAAATGCTTGTCTACTAGTGATCCCAAGAGCCAAGAAGAGACCCGCAGGTTCGAGAGCGTTCTCCATTCGAGCCCCGGTGCTGTGGAATGCTCTTCCTTCTGAGATTCTATCTGCAACCTCATTGGAAATGTTTGAATCTAAGCTTAGAACACACTTCTATTCTAGCGCGTATGAATAACCTACATTTTATGTTGGCAATATCTGTGTATTATTTGCCCTCATGTAGGTTTTAGATTAGGGGATGGTGTCATTATAGTCTGTGGTTTGCAATAATATGTGGTCTGTGCAGCCCTTTGAGACTCTTTGTTATTAAGGGCTAAACAAATAAACATGACTTGACTTGACTTGATTGATTCAGCCTACTGAATGCTTAGGTGTGAAATTCACAGACCGCCACTGCCTTTAGCAAAGCTCTTCGGGGTGGAAATCATTCGGTAGGAGGTATAGGGGCCGGGAAGGGGGGTTGTGCTGTAGAGTGATGTCATAGTCGTCCCAGTTCTGTTCTAAAAATAGCTCACCAGTGCTGGGTTTGAAAAATTGTAGGTGAAGTGTTTGTAAATGCTTAAAATTGTTGCCATGTTTCTTAGGTTTAGTATTGGGCAAGGATAAGGACCTGTGGTTTGGGCTTCAAATAAGTTTTTTTTTTTGCTAGGGTTAAGACTAGAGTTAGATGTAGGTTTAGGGTTATGAACTAGGGTTTGAGCTTTTTATTAAGGTTCTAAACTGTATCTAGGTTTCGAAAATGGGTTTAAAACAAAAAGAAAAGGTTTGAGCTGTAAGTTAGGGTTTTAAGCCGATTTAAGGGTTCCGAAATAATGTTGGGGTTAGAGTTAGTGTTGTAAACTAAGGGTTAGGCTCCTAATTTTTTAGTGGTTGACATGGTCTATTTTACCCTACTTCCAAACACTTAACTTAGTAATAACATAGTAACAACATAGTAATAACACGTTGTCATTTTTTCCCAAAATGCATACACAACCAGGTGCCCTTTGCGCTAACAAGTATGAAAAAAAGTAGCTCTCCGCTTGAAAAAGGTTGGAGACCGCTGGTCTAAACACCATCCCAAACCCAAAGACAGATGAAAAAGAAAAGTTTATTATATTATGTTTCTTGTATCATTCAGCGCCTATTAGTGGTAAAACTTTATCTGTATAAAAACATTCTTGATTGAAATGATAAGAAAAATACAGGAACTATCACACTTGCATGTATTTAAAAAAAAAACCTCATATGTTAAGAAATTTGCATTCAATTTGGGCCTCATCTAGAGCAGAGGTCTCCAACCTTTTTCAAAGCTAAGAGCTACTTGCTGTTACTAATTAGCGCGAAAGGCAACTAGTTTGATATGCAATTTTAAATCATAACATATTATTTTATAAGTACGTTGTTACTATGATACTATATTACCCAAAAAAGCTAGCCAGCTAGTTAGAAATTAGGCAAAATTTTAGCTTGATAACCAGCAAGAAAATGCAACATTTTAGCTGGATAGCATGCAAAAATGTTAAAAAGCTAGCTAGATAGTTTGCTAAATAGATAAAGAGTTGGGAAGATAATCATCCACTAAGCTAAAAAGATAGCCAGATAGCTAGCTTTAAAAAACGTTTTTGCACATTTCTTGCTTATTCCCGTTATAAAAACCATAAATTGGTATTTATTTTGTTGTATTTCTGGTAGAATTAATCAATAAAAAGATGAATAAATACATTTGATTAATACATAATATATTCTCTTTCTACTCTCTTGATTATTTGCTCAAAAGTAATTACAAATACTTGAACAGATTATTTTTGTCCATGAAGCTCATGAACTGGATTTTATTTATTTTAATTCTAAAATAAGAAATTATCATGGTATTACTATGTTGTTACTATGTTACCAGGTTAATTGTTAAAACAGTGGTAAATAGACTCAGTCAACCACTAAAAAAATGATTTAACTGGAAAGTCACATACCAAGCATCGGTGAGCTATTTTATACGTTGGAGAACCCTGATCTAGAGGGAGCTGACACAAGTTTCCACCATCTTGCAGCTGCAAGTACACAAAAACCCCAAAAACCTTGCTAAAGGTTGGGCAGAAAAAGAAAAAAGATATGACAAGAAACATGGTGACTTTGAGTCTCAGTAGTTTCTTCTCTTCCTTGTGCTTTTCAACACATGTGGTCAAATAATACACACTGTCCCTTTAACCAAATTGCTTGGTGGGACTAAAAAAATCATTTTGTTACTCCAATCTTTGTTTGGGCTTCATATTAGGGCTGCTCACGTAGAATGAAATAGTTCAAACCCCGTATCTTCGTTTAAGTCCCAGCATGCATCCATGCGTTTCAACTGCTGCTAATTGAATCGGTTATTCCAACGTATTCCCTGTTAAACCCGGCAATGGGCAGTCACACGAGAACGTGTGAGCGCCACAATGCCCAACAGAATTTCACAGTCAGTTTGTGAGGACTTTACACTGTGTTAAAATGACTGTCATGTTTGGTACATATAATGAACACATGAGCTCCACATGTGCTGTGTCTTGTCTCATCAACAGTAAAGCCACTTAGCAGGGCTGTTTAAAGTTTTAACACAACTATGTTGTAAAATAATGCAGTGACAATTTAGGCTGGTCTCCAAGCATTACCTTCCATACATTTTTGCATAGTTATCTTCACATTCTTTCCTTTTTTCGCTTTAGAGTCTTCAATATATCTTTATCCCAGAGTGCCATGTCTAATCTTGTAGTTCAAATGTTTACTCTGTTGTGAAGATAATTCTAATTGTGTTTGATGTTTTGATAAAAACTATGAAATAATAATAATGCCAGAGCCTGGGTCAAATATCAATATAAAAATACCACTTCACCCGTCTGCCTTAAACAGTTAATTATTGTATTGAAGCTCATTTTGACCGTAGTTTTTGCCCTTTAAAATGGTTTCAAAACAAGGTGCGAGCAAAGTTCCATTGTAAAAATGTCCCAAAATACTGCAAACGGGGATACCAACGTATTTACCTTCAGTGCAGACGCTGTTGGGCAAAGCTGGTTACCAACATTTTTGAACATTTTTACATGCTATTAAATTTTGTACCTCCGTGTCTGCCGTCCGTAATTCTATACTTTTCCATTCTGCATCATAACCATCCTTACAATAAATCAGTGGTCTAATTTGTGTCGCATAAAAGTATTCCTCTAGGCTTGACAAAGCCAGCCCCCCTCTATCTTGGGGAAGCTGTGTCCTGTTTTCTGAGTTTTTCCTAAGTCCAAATAAACCTGGATATCCACTTAATTCAAAGAATTGTGATCTGGGAACCACCACTGGATTGGACTGGAAATAGTACAAGATCTTTGGCAAGACACTCATCTTAACTACTTCTATTCTTGGAACTCATATCTCATACTATATTTGGCCACTTTTCAAGATCCCTCTTAATTGCTTTTGTATAGTTGACATCAAATACCTTGTCCAATCGTTTCAAGAGTTTTACCCCTAAATAGTCTATTGATTTGCTCTTCCATTCGATTCTGTATCTCTCTTCTTGTCCGTGGGATTGAACATAATTATTTGGAAGAACCTGTGTTTTCATGACATTCATTTTATAGTTTGAGTATTTACCATTCATTTCTAAGAGTTCCATAAATCTAAGAAAGGTTTTGTCGGGCTGAGTCAAATATATCAATATGTCATCTGAATGGTCTGCATTTATATAGCGCTTTACAATGTGCTTCACACTTTTCCCTTTTACACACTAACTAACCGATAGCAGCGTCCGCAATGCAAGGCAACTACCTGAAATAGGGGGCATTAGGGATTCAGTGTCTTGTCCATGGACACTTCGACATATAACACAGAGCTGGGAATCCAACCTGCGACCTCTTGATCCCAAGACGAGCGCACTACCTCCTGAGCTAATACCGCCCCAAAACTGCAAACACCGCTATTGTATGTTCTTCTCTTCCTATGACAACTCCTTTTATACCATTTGTCTTGTCTTTGCATGTGCGGAAATCGGCTCAGCATAAAGCAGTGGATTCATTAATGGCAAAATTTCCATTCTATCCCCATATAACCCCGACCTCTGTCTTAGAAAAATTGATGTGAAGCGATAAAATCATTGCGACTTTTCTATGTGATGTCATTCAAGTCTTATTCATGTGACAACCCAAAAGTATCAAGCGTGTGCGTCGAAGGTTAATTCGCTCCCGTGTCAGGCGATGGTGTGAGGTCAGGCATTCAGATTCAGATTCAGATTCAGATTCAGATCTACTTTATTGTCATTCTAGTACACGTGTATACAGAACGAAATGTCGATGGATCTGACTCCCACAGTTTCCCTCAGTGTCCTTCAGTGTACAGATATAAATAAAGCTGTATTGTGTTATTTACCATAGTGCCGATAGTGCAAGAAGAGACGCTAACCAGATGTGCAAGATGGGCAGTCAGGTTAACAAGTCAGGTACACAGTACCATTATATTGTAAACAATAACACTGTAAGTAATAACACTGTAAGTAACAATAGTGCAGAGATCAAATGTGCAAGGAGTGGCAAGCTATAAAAAAACTGCCACTAGTGCAAAAGTCAAATTAGCAGCCGTTTAGATTTAGGCATCAAGGTTGTCTTGCATTCACGTTGGACAAAAGCCACTTTTTGCAGATAAAACTTTGCTCAAATGCCAGCTCGTCTGTGGCATTTAGACGCCCGTATTACTTTTCATATCGCCCTCCTAAATGCTAACACCTAGCGCCGATGCTAATTAAGGTCAGTGAAACCAACAAATACGAAGCTGGCGTTTGGAGTAGACCAGGGGCGTTACCAGGGAGGGCTTGGCTGGACAGTGCCCATCCACATACACGCTCTGTCCATCATAAGAAAATTGGATGTGGTGGTGAGAGCAGTCTGGAAAAAATGCGGAAAAAACGGCAAACAAAAGAAGAACCAAATTTAAAAAATGAAAGGGAGAAAAAGGCTGGGGAGAAAGAAACAATAGAATAAAAGAAAAAGGGAGTAAAATAGTAAAGGGGGAATAAGCGAGAAGAAAGAAAAAGCTAGGGAAAAAGGAAACAAAAAAAGAAAACAATTAAAACATAGAATTTAAAAAAAGATACAAAACAAAAACCAACATAAAAGGGAGGTAAAAAAGCTGGGGAAAAAGAAACAAAAGAATAAAAGAAAAGGGGAAAAAATAGAAAAGGAGGAATAAGTGAGAAAAAAGAAAAAGCTTGGAAAAAAAGAATCAAACGAAAACAATTAAAACATAGAAATAAAAAAAAGATAAAAAAAGAAGAAAAAAATAGTAAAGAAAGAAAAGGGAAGAAAGACTTCTGGGGGGAAGAATAAAAGAAAAAAGGGAAATGTGAAAAAAAAAGCAAGCAGGAAAAAAATATTAAAAAGGGAAAAAGTAAGAAGAAAAAAAAAACAAAATGTGTTAGAAATAAAAGGAAAAATTAAGAAACAAAGCAGTAAAAAAGATGTGTTTGGTGTCCTTTTGTTCAATATTACTACTACTAAAAATATTCAGCACAAATTAAAGTGATATATTTTTTAAAAATCTGTTATTCTACTAAATTATAATTTGTTTTTTTCACTCTGCCGTGAACTTTTAACTCATCTCAATTGTTTTATACTAATCAACCTTAAACCTAAATCCTTGCTCGACACAACAAAATGGCGATTGAAATACTGACTTTTTATTGTAACAACAAATAAACTATAAAATACAAGAATAAACCGTATATTTTCAAAAACACAAATTGTGAAACACACCCGTGAAAAACACCGGAAACAGTGCTGTGCAAACATATTTTGGGGGGCGATAGCATACCTGTCAAGCTCCACGCCCTTACAAACTGTCGTATTTTCCCTTACAAAATACAAAATATTCTTACACCCTTTTTTTTTTGTGTGTTTCGTTATATCATATATGTTGTTAATTAACATTTTGTTGTGAGATACTGAGTTGCTCGACATGAATGAGGTTTATTATAAAAAAGTTCAAAAATTAAATAGCTTGGACGTTCACTGTAGAAGGAAAAAACGCATGCAAATATAATTAAGTAGAATAATACTTATTTCTTATTCAAATTATTAATTCATTTTATGCATTAAATGATTGTTGGTAATATACTGATTAAAAGGATAACTACAAACCTGTCTTTTTTCATTTTCTCCTTTTATAGTTTCTTTTTTTCTTAACTTCTTTATACAACATAGTAATTCGTAATATAATGCCTCAAAGCAAGTGAGCCGTTTGAGAGCCGCCTCTCTTTAATGAGTTGAGCCGAGAAAGCCGGTTCTCTAAAAAGAGACGGACTTCCTTTCACTACACAACTCGAACTCCTTTGACCTGATTGATTTGCCGTTTTGTGATAGTCAGGGCGGCAGTACCTCATGAGGTAGAGCGCTCGTCTTGGGATCAAGGGATCCCAGTTCGAATCCCGGCTTGTCCGTGTTACATGTCGAAGTGTCCTTGGGTGAGACACTGAACCCCTAATACCCCCAATAAGCAGGTTAGCGTCTTACATGGCTGCAATACAAGGCCGCTATTGGGAAATGTGAAGCACACTGTAAAGCGCTTTGGGAAGTCATTGACCTGAAAAGCGCTATATAAATGCAGATCATTTCATTTCATAGTCGTGTATACCGGATAGTACCGATAATTGACAAATTTGTGTTTTTCCGTACAGATTTTAACGTACGTTGTACACGTCTTAAAATGCATGATAAACGTACTTTGCACGGCAAAAACGTACAGGTTGACAGGTATGAGTATGCGATAGTAGTAGTGTATTTGAAATTCCCCCCCTTTCCATAACTACGCTAGTGGACTGTATCTTGTGAATGGATCAAGAAAAATAGGTACAAAAATGACATGCGACTAAACTAAAGAACCTATTTCGGCCAGATTATAAATAAGGGTTTCACAAACGCGTTTGAAGACGTGCTCAGTGAGGCCAAGTCCACATTAGGTCTCGTTAAAGATAGAACGTCTTCAGTCGGTGACTGAAAATTCGCTCATTTGTCGCTCTTATAATAGAGATTAAATGTTCAGATTGTCTTGAGTGATGTCTTGATTGCATTCCGCCAGAGCTGCTCGTGTCACCGCAACTTTTTTTCTGTTAATTTTCTCCGCATCGCTAACACACGCCTACGTAATTGCATGCGGGGAAATGATTCCCTATGTCTCAATGTTTGACGACACTCCACTTGGACTAATGGAGCTTGTTTCAACAGGGGCCGAAAATATGAATAAATCTTATGAATGGGGGAAACACTTGTGGATAAAACTTGAATAAATATGTGTATGTGGCAGTGGCGTCACCAGACATGAGTTTCAAAGGGATGGGGGGTGGCGGGGGGATATTCGGGGCACAACACTCTTTCTTTCCCGTTTACCCCGCTGCTTTTTTCTTTTTTTCCATTCCTTTCTTAAAAATCGTTTTTTTTTAACTTATTCTTTTTCTTGTTTTTTTTTTCTCTTGGTCTCCCTTTTCTTTATTTCCTAGCTTTTTATTTCCTTGTTTTTTTTTTATTTTGTTCTCTATTTTCCCTTTGTATGACTGTATGAGAGTGTGATCGTGCCGACTGTGTTGTATGGTGCAGAGACTTGGAGCCTGAACGCAGATTTAAGAAGGAAATTAAATGTTTTTGAGATGAAGTGTTTGAGGACTATGTTAGGAGTGACAAGATTGGATAGATTGAGAAATCAATGGAAGGAGACCAAGAGGAAGGCCGCGATTGACGTGGATGGAAGGTGTTATGAGTGCACTGCAGGAAAGAGGTCTAAATATAATGGAAGATAGCGCTCTTGTTGGTAATAGAAAGGAGTGGAGAAGTGTTGTGAAAGGATAGTGGGATGTTTGGATGCGTTCTAAGGGATGGGCAGGGCTACTGTATGATGCGGCAGGGGTAAACCAGTGAAAGCTGTCGGGCCCTGCAGTTGAACAAGTGTGTTGTGTCACCCTGACCCGAGTGACATGGCCGCTTTCTGGTGTCCCATTTCATCTGGAGGGATGAAAGCATGACCAACAAAGGTGCCGAGGTGCCTAACTTGTTTGGGTGTTTGGGTATTTGGGTTGGCCATTGTCCAAAACATTTTGTGTGTGTTTTTTTTACTATTTTTTCCCCTTTTATTTTCTTTGTTATTGTATGTGTTTGTCTTGCTGTCGGTCATCCCTCTTGAGGGATATGACCAAGGTAGATAGATAGATAGATAGATAGATAGATAGATAGATAGATAGATAGATAGATAGATAGATAGATAGATAGATAGATATATGGATAGATAGATAGATAGATAGATAGATTTTCCCTTTTTCCCTAGCTTTTTACTTTTTCTAAATTCCTTTACAATGTTTTTCCTTTTTCACCCTTTTTTCCTTTTTTCTTCCTTTTGTTTCTTTTTTGTTCATGTTTTTTAAATTTTTTGCTGTATTTTCACCCTTTTTAAATCATTTTGTTCATAATGTTCCCTAATATGGCACGATGGGAACAGGCAATGGATCCAAATGCGTGACGTTTTCACACAATGCTTTATTGGGGAATCGAAGACGTAAGGCGAGAAGGAAAAAAACAACTACAGCGATCCGGTGCTCGCTGGGCAGGAGGAGCAGGAATCACTTGCAAACGAAGCGTGGTCGGGGATCGGAAGCCAGTCGGGCAGCCGGGACGGGAGAACGGACCGTGGTCAGAGATTGGGACAAGACAGGTAACCGAGGACGATCGGTAAGCCAGGGACAGACGGGCGGGAAACAAAAACAGGGCGGGAACAGAACGGGAGCCAGAGTAAAAAATGCTTGCCTTGTATGTGCGGAGGTTCGCTGACGGACTGACAAGGAGTGAACGAGAATGGCGTGTGTAAATAGGAGGCCTAATTAGGGAAAGAGTGGCAGCTGGGGCTGAACAAGTGAGCTCAGGTGAGGGCAATTGGCAAATCATGACATTATAATTGTTAATATACAGATAAAAGCAACAAAAACAATCTGAAAAGCTGCTTGGGAGCCATGAGAGCCAGCTTTTTTTAGTCAGCCGAAAGAGCCGCTTTTCTTCTTCTGAATTCCCATCACTACGACAAAGGGATATGCATGTAGGGGCTGCTCTCTCCGTGAGGACTGGCGCACAAACTAAGTGCTGTAGGGGCAGGAGAGTCCGCGGTAGTGTCCACTGACATATTATATAAATGAGATAGCATATGCCCTGCCAAGACTTCCCTCATAGCTACATCCACTTTGTTTGGGTAGGCCGAGCGTTTTCGAGGGTGTGCATTGATCAAAATCTGATCAAAGCCACTTCTGCCATTTAATTGTGATTTATCATACTGAAATGATTCCTACAGGCTTTATACTTACTGATGAACAGCTCAAAACCTTTTATAATACTTAATTAAAAAAGAGAAAAAAAAGGAAGAAAAACATGTTTTAGGTGTTCGCACTGAGGGACAATGCTTCTGAAAATGTTGTTGTTGTTTTCATTTAACCTGAATATGCATTTCAGGTAGTGCAAGGCTCCCTGATTATCGTCAAACAATTTCTCAAAACGAAAATATGTAGAAATAGAAACAAAATGAGGAAGTGAGCAGAAGCATAGCTCATTAGCGCTCACTGTATTAATTTCATTTTACGTTAATATAATTTATCCACATATTTGCTATTTCTCGCCAGACTGCTTTCATCCGTCTGCTTGCTTCGTGGGGCCGTCCACTTAATGCGGGAAAAGGAAGAAACACTGGAAAATAGGAGCTTCCTCGATATGTGGACAAAAATCTATTCAAAGCCACTCCTGCCATCTAATGGTAATTTTATCATACTGAAATCATTCCAAGAGGCTTGATACTTGCTGAAAAGCAGCACAAAACCCTTTTAAGATCTTCTTCTGAATTCCCATCACTACGATATATATATATATATATATATATATATATATATATATATATATATATATATATATATATATATATATATATATATATATATATATATATATATTTTTTTTTTTGTATAAAACAAGAAAAACATATTTTCTCATTTCTCAGGGACAATGGCTCTGAAAATGTATTTATATGTTATGGCACTAAATTAAATAATGGAGATTCAAAAATATGTATAACATACAACAACTCCCCAAAAGTATTTTGAAAATGTTGGCTTTTTTCTGCTTGTCAAGTGACTGAACAAACAGTAGGTGGCAGAAAAGTCTTATCAGGTCTCAGTGACATGTCTTCATAACAATGTAAATCATAGTAAAGCCAATACTCATTTAAAGCATGAATAAAAGACAACTTGAGAAAATGTGAGCCATTGTTTAGTCAAAAGGATGCGACCTCGTGTGGCTGCACATCATCTTATATTATGATAGACGAGCTTTTTTTGTGTGTGGTCAAGATAACATGCAGTGGTCTCTTACATAAAAAGATGACTCACTAATGACCAAAAAAATCACAAGTGATTATCATGACGAGGTTAGCCTTTTGCAACACAAACAAAAACACCAACAGCAAGACCGACACGCCAATTTCCAAATTTAGGTGAGGCACCAGCATTGTGGCATTATCTTCAATGTGCAATCTATGATAGGCTGTTGAATCCGTTTTCTCTTTTTTTCCTCTTGTTCGTTACATGAATGGAACAAGCGTCTAAAGGTTAGAATGAAAATCTACTAAAAATATAAATACTGCAATTGGAAGACCTTGAACATACCATTTTACAAAGTGATATTTTCTTGAAAATGATTTACAAAGATGTGTTATTTGTTTCACTCTCTCACCAGTTTTATTATGTGATCTGACATCACGTGTTTAATAATCGAAATTGTAGCACATTAATTACTGCATTCTGAAGGATTTTATACGTTTGACTACAAAGGAACTCATACGATTGAATACAAATTACATTTAGTGCAAAAGATATTCACTGACTGGGCTGTGGTGCGAGGTCAGGGCACCCTGGTGGAAAATGTTGTTAACAAGAATGGCTGATAAGATAATCAGCACATCCAGATGCTGTTGACGCTGAAAGGCCCTGATGACGTAGAAACGTTCGGTGTTGTTTTGATTACCCCAGATGGTGAAGCTCAGGGGGCTTCCCTGGCGTGCCCATGGGAAGAGTCGGCACGCCATTATGCAGGGAGAAGATGGCCAATAGGAGAAAGCTAAAGGACTTCAGAAGAAGGCTTCACACAGACTCCAACGTCACTAATTCGGCCGTTTTCAATGGAGTACACTTAGTTAAATTGTTAGAGAAATTAAATCTGCCCCCGTGTGAAAATGTTGGCTTTCCTGTTCATTTTTCCCTCAAGAAACGAGCGTGCATGACTTGTTGGGTGAATGTAGGTTGTGTTTGGTTAATGGAGTCAGATAACTAATTCAAAAAATTTGGTAAACGGTACATTTTGATATTAAATTCCAACAATTTCATTTAGTTCACTTTTAAGAACAGGTATTGTCGTTACCTCAAAGTTAAAATAAAATGATTTCACGTGTATAGTTAATTGGGAGCTTAAAATCACAAGAACTTAATTGTGTCACCGTATCTTCTAAAAATTTACCGACAGCAAAAAAAAAAAAATCATCAGAACGGCTAAGTAATGGTTATTGAAGTGAGTGTAATATTTCTGGCTCTGATCTGTTGAACTCGGAATAACGCTGAAACGTAATGGCGTTATTTTGTCAGTACCAGGGTAGTATAACAAATTATTTTTTTCTGCCATTACCGTTACTGACGCCACAAGCGTTGTATTAATGAATCATTTTTCTGTTCTCCTCCAAGTTGTTTACGTCACGTCTGTTCAGATCGTGTCCCAATTCAAAATAGTGACTACTATATAGTTAAGTATATATAATATGAATAATTTAGTATTTACTAATGCGGCAAAAGGAAAGGTGAATGAGGGCTGAGTCACGAAAAATGTGAGCCTTATATTTGACAACCCCAGGCTCGTGTCATTTGCGAACGAAACGGCTCTAGGAGGCGGCTCTTGAAATGAACAGAGGGAGTTGGCTCCCAACCAATTAACAGCTGTTTCCCTCTGCGATGCCTTTTTTCTCTTGTGATCGGTCAATGTGCATTTTTTAGGATTCGGTGTTGTTGACTTTAAATTTTATTGAGCATTAAAATGTTAACATCGTTTTGTATTGTTTTTTTTTTGGTACATTTATAAATATTTGAATTATATTACCTGTGTTTTTTTTCAGTGTTGTAGTGTTCATATGAAAATGTCAAGTTAATTCTTTGTTCTTCTTTTATCTCTCTTTTTCTTTTTGTTATTGTACTTTATCTTTTTTGTTTCATTTTAGTCTTTTTTCTTTATTATTCCCTAATTTTGAGTCATTCCGTGCATAATGTTACATAATAATTTGTAATGAATGGCGATAAACGGGCAGCACGGCGGCGCAGTGTTTAGCGCGTGTGCGGCACAGTTCTGAGTTCGTGAGATCAAACCTCCTGTGTGGAGTTTGCATGTTCTACCCGTGCTTGCGTGGGTTTCCTCTGGGCACTCCGGTTACCTCCCACATTCCAAAAACATGCATGTCAGGTTAATTGGACGGTCAACATTGTCTCTAGGTGTGACTGAGTGAGCGAATTGTCTGTCCCTGTGTGTCCTGCGACTGGCTGGCAACCAGTTCAGGGTGTCCCCTGCCCACTGCCCGAAGATAGCTGGGATGGGCTCCAGCACCCCCCGCGACCCTACTGAGGATAAGCGGTACAGATAATGGATGGACGAATGGCGATTAAAAAAAAAAAAACCTGAAGAGTAGTTTGGGACCAGAAAGAGTCCAATTTAGTGAGCTTAGCGGAAAGGGACGATTTTCTGAAAATAGTCAAAATTTCCATCCCTACAACTAAACGCCATTCAAAGACGACGACAACTACGTATTTCGTATTTGCTCAGAAAATTTCAAATTATTTGACATACAACATATGTTAAACGGAAATACTGTACTTACTTTCAATGGTAACTAGTCACTTTTATTATAGAGTAATTCAGTTATTGACTCAGTTACTTTTTGGAAAAAATAGCAACTGTAACTAATTCATACCTGTCAACCTGTACGGTTTTGCCGTACAAAGTACGTTTATTATGCATTTTAAGACGTGTACGACGTACGAGAAAATCTGTACGGAAAAACGCAAATTTGTCAATTATGGGTACCATCCGGTATACACCGACCATCACGAAACGGCAAATCAATCAAGTCAAACGGGGTCGCCGCTATCTCTGTATTGTTTTTTTTTTTCCGTAGCAAACGAAGCGAGCGGTTTGATGCTACTGTGCGCATGCTTCTGCAGCCTCGGATTTCATGTGGTAGTTATGTAGTGAAAGGAAGTCCGTCTCTTTTTAGAGAACCGGATTTTTCGTCTCAACTCATTAAAGCGAGCCGGCTCTCAAACGGCTCACTTGCTTTGATGCGTTATATTGCGAATTATTATGTTGTATAAAGAAGTTAAGAAAAAAGAAGTATAAAAGGAGAAAATGAAAAAAGACAGGTTTGTAGTTATCCTTTTAATCAGTATATTACCAAGAATAATTGAATGCAGAAAATGAATTCATAATTTGAATAAGAAAATGTATTGTTCTACTAAAATATATTTGCATGTATTTTTTCCTTCTACAGTGAACGTCCAAGCTATGTCGAGCAACTCAGGATCACACAACAAAAAGTTAATTAACAATATATATGATATAATGAAACACATGTACAATATAACATGTTAAACTACATAAATAAACACGTTTGAAAAAATATATATGGTGTAAGATTATTTTGTATTTTCTAAGGGAAAATACGACAGTTTGTAAGGGCATGGAACCGTGGAGGTTAACAGGTATGCTAATTACTTTTTTAAAGTGACGTGCCCACCAATGTTGGTAACACAATACAAATAAATTTGAAATATACATTTATTTTATTTTTATTTTATTTAGCAGGGGGCCTGAAAGTCTTTACCAGTTTCACCTTTCTGTATAACTATGGACTAGTAAACAAAGTTAAAGTTTTCAAAAATATGATAAAATAAAAGATGAAGAACATCATTAGTCAGTGCAAAAGCAAAAAGTAGGGCGATATTAGTGTGGGCAAATCACGACCAGATGAATCACTTTTTCCCCGGATAAGATGCTAACGAATGAATCCACAATATGCTAATGTCTTTACATAAAGCACATGACACGGACTCTGAAAACTTCTCTTCATGAATTTGGATTTGTTTTATTTGATGATGTGCTTAGAATGTACGAATCTGCCACTTCACATCTGTGCGACATGACCATGCAATGTTTACATGTCCGCTTTGTCAACCTCTCACTGAACAAAAGCTGACTTTAATATTTTGAGTTTAATATTTCAAAATGTTTTATTCATCCACGACATGGCCTGCAGACGCTGTCACGTTGAAGAGGATGATAACCAATCAGTTAAAGGCGGACGGGTGAAACAGTATCACTAAAAACAGTTTGGAACTGTCAACATGTTTAAAGTGAAATGGTGAAGTGGTCTTCATTTCTTTAGAGCTTTAACCGGTCACTGAAGACCTCCTAAAGGGCTTTTCTTCACACTTACCGAGAGCGGAGTCAGCCATGCAAGGCGCCTACCTACTTATCAGGAGGGTTAAGGGGGAAGGACAATTCAACATTTAAACGGAAGAGCCGGGAATCAAATTTGCAAACGCTTGGTTTACCTCCTGAGCTATTGACGCCCCAGAGTGAGCTAAGGAATTGTGTAAATAAGGTAACGGTTCACGGTTCATCGATCCTTTAACCGCATGGGTCGTCGGGGCACCACTGAGGACGAAACCCTGGACAGCCTTCTCCATTGTTGACGGTCCCTGGCCTGTTCTTAGGTGGTATGGTCACGTCACAAGATCATCAGGACTAAACAAGATAATTCTCCAGGGCAAAGTCCAAGGCGGTGGCAGGAGGAGAAGAAGACCGAAAAAGAACTGGGCTGACAACATTGAGTGAATAAGGTAAACATGAGAAAAATGGCCCATGCACTGCTCCCGCAGTAGAACAACCAGGTAAAAAAACAGCAGGGACTACTATAACCACAATTTCATTGATTTCATTGAGTCCTTAATCCACATAAAGATACACAATGGTTTCCAATGAATTATTGATCTTATCCACTTCACTCTGAGACTTCAACAGTGGCTTTCATGCTCTTTGCGGGGTCTTGCTCAGTCTTTCTGGGCATCCGGGGGCTGCCAGTTACTCTTCTGCCAGCCTGCGGGCTGCAGGACCCAGGAGTTTGATTTTTGCGCTGCAGCAAAGGGCTCCTAGAGCTTTTAGGTTTAGCTGGTGCCACGAGAGAGTCCATAAGCTTAAGGGATCTCAGGCCCATCAGACCGCAGAAGTAGTTGCACTGGTGTTCTGAGACAAATGCATCAAGCACTTGAGGCATGCTTTCCATTTGGAGGCCTTGATGTCTGCAGTCATAGCAAAAAGTGGTAAACGAATCCTGAAGATAAATTAGCAGTAAGAACATACAATATACTCACCCTGTATGTTTGACTGAAATGCCAATGTTGGTGATTTTTTCGTCAACCCCTGAAAAACAGTACAGTGTTGACATGGTTTTTTGTGGCACTTCATACACTTTATAGTTTGGAAACTTGTGATATCCTCTATAAGACAGGGCTTGGTTGGAAGCAGACACATATCAGTCATGCATACTTTAAACCAGGGTCAGGAAATTATGGCTCATGAGCCATATATGGCTCATTTTATTAGTACATATGGCTCTGAAATAAGAAAATTATTTAAATTACTGATACATGTAGCGCCGATTGTTGCAATACTGATACACGAAGGGTCCGGTTTAGTATACTGTATATAGGACAGGATTTTAACTACAGTCTACAGGCAAGGTGTCACACCCACAGACCCTGTTTTGGCTGTAAATCGCTAAATAATCCTTTACATAGAAGCTCAATAAACAATCTATGTTCATTGTTTAATTCAAAATGAAAACCACACAACAAATTTTACCCAAATCAAACTTTTTAACCAAAAGCTCCAGCAAAGCACCTAAAGCAATTTGATTGGGTGAGGGCTCAGAATGGGTGGAGCTATACAACAGACGCGCGCTCTTCTTCTCCTCGTCCAGCACCGTCTGCACTGAAAGTAAATACGATGGTATCTTTGTTTGCATTATTTTGTGATTTTTTTTTTTTTTTTACCAAAGGACTTGGCTTGCACCTTGTTTTGAAACCATTATTTAGGACAAAAATGGCCTGAACAATATTAAGTAACTGCGGGAGGGAGACAAATCTTAAGTGGTATATTGATATTGATATGGAACAAAGTCTTTGGGAAGTCATTGACTTGAAAAGCGCTATAGAAATGCAGATCATTTCATTTAATTTCTTTGGCATTATTATTACAATTTCATCGATTTGATCAAATCATCAAATGTCACGAAGTAAAATAAAATGTGCTGAAGAATTAGCTTTTGACTGATGATTGTTGTTTTTGTTGAATTTCGTCTCGAAATATATGGTGTGGCACTCTCTTCCAAAAATAAAACAAATACCAAAAATCCATTTTGCCTTTATGGCTCTTTGACAATTGCTGTAAATGCCAGGTATCAGATTGTCATAGATTCTTTACTCATATATGGATGTCGAAATCATCATCTGAGTGAATATTATAGAAAATGGACTCTCAATGAGTATAAATGAAACTTTGGTGACATTTACTGATGTTTTTTTTTACACAACTGATACATACAGCCAAGGTTAGGCTAGCTGACTTTTAGAATTTACTAACGGGGCATATGTAAACATAGACAAAGACAATCTTTATTTTCTAAATCCCACAAGTAAGAAATAATAGTCACAACTAACAGCTGTCCAGGCTGAAATGGATAACTGTGTTGAAAATACCGTGGAACCTCGGTTTTCGAACGCCTCTCAGTTCGAACAAATCGGTTCTCGACCAAAAATTTCGAGAAATTGTTGCTTCGCTTTTCGTTCAAAAAAATCGGAGTTCGAACGCCGGTACGCTAGGGGCGATGCTGAGCGGCGTACGAGTGTAGATTGCCCCCACCCCTCGTGAAGAACTGTTGTCACGGCAACGCGCTCTCCTTCTCTGCTTTCGTTTTTCAAAAGCGGTGAAGGGAGTGTTTTAACAGATATGTAAAGAAGACATGTATGTAAAGAAGACAGATATGTAAAGAAGACTAGATACATCAGCACGCTGTAGCAGCCCGCTAACTAGTGTGCCGACTTGGCGTCCATATTGATAAGGTCAACGTTTCCGATTAAGGCAATGTATGTAAATTGAAACTAAATCGTAACTTTCTCATTTTTCAAACTATTTTATGAAAGTAACTTTCTTGTTACTGTCAACACGTGCTCTTATTACAAAAAATATTGAAAATATGTAAAAATTGAAAGAGGCTTCTTTTAAATCACAAACGAACAAGTTATATAGAACAATTTATGAACAATTATACAAGTTGCAAACAACTGAATTAAAATGTTGATACTTTATATATGAAACTCATTGAAAAAACTATTTACAATTCAAAATCTGTGTTAAGGGGTGATTATTAATGTATATGTTATACATTATTATTATTATATTATACATTTCATTTCCAAGTTAGCTTTTTCTTTCAAGTTTGCAGGCGGCTGGTGCAGCGTAACAGGGTTACAGTCACTTGCCACATGAAGGATTAAAGCTAGAAAACGGTTTTGGAAACCCTGAATCTGCTATTTTTTGCAAAATTACTTGAAAAGGTTGTTGCATAGCAGCTAAATGACTTCATGTCAGAAAATAACGTCTTTGAAACTGTCCAGTCAGCATTTAGGGAAATCACTCTACTGAGACAGCCCTGGCTAAAGTAACCAATGATCTTCTTTTAGCAATAGATTCCGGTGCCTCATCAATGTTACTGCTGCTGGATCTCAGTGCTGCTTTTGATACTGTCGACCACAACATATTACTTGTTCGTCTGGAATGCATTGGTATCTCAGGAACTGTACTCTTGTGGTTTAGGTCCTACCTGTCAGACAGGATGCAATGTGTTAACTATGGCAATCTGTGGTGTTCCACGTGGTTCTGTACTTGGCCCCCTTCTTTTTAGTATTTATATGATTCCGCTTGGTGACATTTTCCGCGAGTATAATATTAGTTTCCATTACTATGCAGATGACACTCAACTGTATGTGCCACTGGAGACAACGGGACAGTTAAGTTGTAGAAATCTGGAGGCTTGCCTTACTGAGATTCAAAGATGGATGTCACTTAATTTTTTGCGCCTTAACCCAGAAAAAACTAAAATGTTGATTATTGGTCCAGCTCACTGTCGTGAGTTGTTTTCAAACACTGCCCTGAACCTAGGCAAATGTAATATCACCCATAGTGACTCAATCAAAAATCTAGGTGTTATATTTGATCCTAATCTGTCTTTTCAGTCAAATGTGAAAAATATTACTAGAAAAGCTTTCTACCACCTCCGTAATATTGCGAAGATTTGCTCGATGCTGTCCCAATCAGATGCAGAAGTTTTAATTCATGCGTTTATTACTTCTCGGCTTGATTACTGTAATGCATTGCTTTCTGGTCTCCCGATGTCTAGCATCAAAAGTTTGCAGCTGGTTCAGAATGCGGCAGCTAGACTTTTGACTCAAACCAGAAAGTTTGAGCTTATTACTCCTGTATTGGCCAACTTGCACTGGCTCCCAGTCCACTTAAGATGTGACTTTAAGGTTCTCTCATCAACATACAAATGTTTGCATGGACTTGCACCCCCTTATCTCTCTGATTTGATTTCCTCCTATGTTCCTGCACGGAGTCTGCGCTCGGAAAATGCCGGTCTACTTGTGACTCCGAGAGCCAAGAAGTCTGCAGGCTTGAGTGCGTTCTCCATCCGGTCCCCGGTGCTTGCTATGGAATGCCCTGCCTCCGGAGATAAGATCTGCAACCTCAATGGAAGTTTTTAAATCGAGGCTTAAGACACACTTCTATTCCAAAGCTTATGATTGATGCCCACCTCATAATCTGTATTGTCCTGTCTTTTTCCGACTGCCTGCCTGGTGGTGATACGAAGAAGGACGATTTAAGATGAGTCAGCGGACCAGCGTTTGACCTTAAGCATGTCAACGCCTGTATTGACCAACTGGCAGAGATGGGAAGCTGCGTCGTGGCTGTCATAGACTTTCTGGACTAGTTTACAGGCTGGGGGTGTTGTTGCTGTCATACACTTTCCGGACACAATTTCAACAGTGTTTATTATGTTTTTGTATTGTTATGCTAAATGTAATTCACCTTGGTCATCCTGAAAGGGGATTACCACTTGTGAGGTCCCTTCTCAAGGTTTCTCTTTTTCCTCACGCTGAGGTTTTGAGTTGTTCCTTGCCCGCATGTTGGTTTAAGATCAGGTAATTGTGTCATTGTAATCCTGTGCAGTCCTTTGAGACATTTTTGTGATTAAGGGCTATATAAATAAATGTGACTTGACTTGACTTGAAACCCAGAGGCACATTGAAGTTTCGTCTGTATTTGGGGAATAGTTTACCTTCCAGTCGGGTGATGAGCAGATTTCCATTGGTCCATTGAAAGATCCAGTGCTGCAGAGCGCAACACTTGAGCGCTACTTCGGAGGTGCTTCTTATTTCGACCCTCCCTGTTTGGGTCATCACTACATATTTCTGATAAATTCCAGCCAGGTCAGCTTCCACCGTGGCGTAGGGGATGGTGTTTGCTGGCCGGTACATCAAGTAGACAGGGATGACCCTGTTTTTTGAAGTGTCAGTGATAATTACAAAAAAAAGAAAATAAATAGTGAAGTCAAAAGTCAAAGCTTTAAAACTTCAACTTCAAGTTAACGCTTCAGATATGCTTTGACCCAAAGTTAAAGCCGTTTTACAGAGTACCCCTTTGCTTTAACGCAGTATTAACCCTCAAAGTTTAACTTAACGGCATAATGCTAACTTTTAAGCGTTAATGCTGAAATAACGAATCAATTATTATTAGTGTATAAAATATGTGATTATTGTAACTATTATAATTATTGATATCCGACCCATGTCATAAGTATATCCATGCGATTTTGTTGTATTGGACACAAGAGGAGCTATCTATAAAATGTATTTAATAGGGAAGATAAAGAGATAGGAAAAATAAGCATCTGCTTCTGACTACCCCTTTTCGAACATGTTATGTGACATTATTCTGTTGTTGACTCATTGTTTTTGTCCTGTTTTTATTTTTATGTTCGAAATAAAAGTTTTCATTCATTCATTCAATTATGCTTCAAATCAAGAGTTATATAGCAGTTTTATAGTGTCATCTTTAATCTGAGTTAACACTTTATTACTGCTTTATCTCAAGAGCTAAAATAAAAAAGCTGTAACTTTTGCATTTTAGCTTTTAGGGGATAACAGTGGTTTTCAAAAAGTGGGGCCCGCCCCTCTGGGCAAATTTGAACCCGGGAAACTTTTTTTTTCTTTTTTTTTTAACTTTCCCAGAATCAAGTACAATTGCACCTCCACTACACTAGGGAAAGGTAGCGCTATCAGTGTTTTGTTCACATTTAGCCTCCATATAGCATATAGCACCGATTAAGAGCATTGAGTTGAAGTGGAGCAAACCCTCAAGTGACCATATGAAAAATATATTTAACACATGAGAGAAGACGGGTGGAGGGAGACTTGGTGAACAGAGAAAAAAAAATCGTTCTGAAGGCTAAGATAAGGAAGTGTGGTGCAGCGCACGCAGTGCTTCACTGCAACCACGGAGGGAGATCAGCAAAGACTGGTTTGTTTGCTATGTTAAAAATGTTGGCAGCAGACAGCTTGAAGCCAAATAAATAATGTCTCTTAAAGACATTACTGTACACCCAAAACGCCTACATTTTTTTATTTAGCGAAACGTGCCAAAAGGCAAAGGTTTGGCATGGACGGAGGTCGAGCAATCATGGTTTTGTCCCCACCAATTATCATTTAAGAAAATGTCAATCTATCAAAGCAGGCAAAAAGGGTTCAATCACGTTCTCTCCTGAAGCACAAATGCATAGGACCAATGTATTGGGAGTGCTTTTCTCCTATCACTCGTGAAACTTATGTTTAGTTATTAATTGGCAGGGGCGTGAGAGGATTTCTTCTTCTGAGGGGGGCGCAACAGGAAATATTTGAGAAGCACTGGGCTATAACTATTGACAGCCCCCAAAAGACGACAAAAATGTCTGGTTTGGCCTCTTTGCTGTAAAAGGTATGATTGCAACCCACTACTCTACGGTGCCCAAAGTTAAACTCACTCGAGAGTAGGTCCGAAATTCTCGATAACTCTTGCCTCTGCTGAGAAGATTTTGCAATACTCGCGACCAAGATTCTGTATCATACAGTGCTGTGAGCAGAACAATAGAAAATATCAAGTCTGAAATACTTAATGCAAAAAAAACCCGTCTAATTTGGAATATATACGTACCTCCCGAACAAAGTTCAAGTTTCTGTCTGTGAGACAGTGTTCCTCCTTGCCACCATAAGCAATATGGCGTTTGGTTTTGATTATACACGAATGACCCGACTCAAACACAGGTTCCAGACCGTAAATGACTTGAGCCCTCCAGATTTTGTGGGTGCAGCCTTTGCCGATACAGGATTTCTGCACCATCACTCGGCCAAACAACTTGCTGCCCCAGACACCACTGTCAGCCACGCCTTTACTGAACACGAGGGGCGCCATTTCTATCTCTTCCCCAACTATACAGAGTATACAAAAACATTAGAAATACAGTCAACTTAGGACAGTGTTAAATGTTACCATCAATGTTCCCTCTAAGCTGCATGTGTGCGCAATCGTGTACTAACCAGAGCTTTTCCACGCACAAGAATATCTAGCCAGCTCACAAAAATGAAGGCTCGAAATTGCTAATTAAAAGGCGAATTAAGTCAAAGTTACAGTGCATGAAGGTAAAAATACATGGGTTCCCCTGACGCGGTGTTCTAGATGCGGTATTTTGAAGTCAATGTCGAAGTAGAACAAAGTTGAGTGAAGTCAGTAGAGTTTTTCGAGAACCGGCTTCTTCGGCTCGGTTCACTAAAAAGAACCGGCTCTTTCGGGTCCCAAACAGCTCTTCAGGTTGTTTTTGCTTCTTTAATCCCTACACGACCAAATATTCTGTAAAATTGTGCACAAAATGACTTAAAGGAAGGGGGGATAGAACAAAAAACAAAAATGTAAACGTAGTGAAAAGCTGGGAAAAAAACGAAACAAAAGGAGAGAAAAAGAGAAAAAAAGAGCAGGAAAATTTCGAAAAAAAAGCCAGAAGAAAAGAAAAAAGCAAATAAAGGGAAAAAGGTAATAGAGAACAATAACCAAGAAAAAAGTAACAGCTAGGAAAAAATAAACACAATGAGATTTTTTTAAAAAGGAATTTATAAAAAAGGAGAAAAAAAACAGGGAAAAAGAGGAAAACGTTTGTGTTGCATTCAAATAATTTCCAATTATATCAAGTTATTCTCGTTGCCAACATTGTACTACCACTAAAAAATGTAATAAAATACAGTTCTGTATCGTGCAACCAACTAAATAAGCCCCCAAAAATGTTAGTATTATGCGACAAAAGATATCAGGAATAAAAGGAATGGAAATCTTGTGAAAAAAATTGTAAAAACAAATGACGTTTGTAGGCCCTACAACCTTAGCAATCGTACATTAGTCAATTCTCTCAAAAGTGAAAAATAATTTTGCATTGCCTTAAACTCATCAAAATGTAACATGATGTCAAGTTTTGGACATGTTTGGTAATTATTTAGTTGCCACACTTGGGGTTGCTGTTGCTCACTGTTGTTTCAAGCGTTGCTCACCGACTTTGTGTGAACGCTCAGACCCGTGGAAAATCAGAGGGAACATTGGTTACCATTTCATCTTACCGCTGTGGTCCTCATGGAGAGAAATCCCTGCCAAGCCTGAAACACATTGGGAGAGAGAACACACTCGGTATCGTCAAAACTGAAGAGTTGAAAAAACACTAATAAGCAAACTACATACTTTCTGGGCCAAGTTGGAAGTCAGTTGAATCACTCCCATAGTCATTGGTGATGGTGCATTTGTAAGCACCTGAGTCTTTGCTTGATGCTTGAACAACGGCTAAGTTGACCTGGCTTTCATCTGCCACACTGGGAAGCAAATTGTTTACAAAAACGCAGAAACCCAATATTTAACTCTCAAAATATTTCCATCCAAAGATCTTACCTTTTTTTAAAGCGAGCAATCTCCAATTGATTCCTATACCAAGTAATGATTGAGTCGGCAAGGACATTGAAGAACTGGCACCAAAGTTTAAGGTGTCCCGAGGCATCTGCAAAACGTTCACTGCGGATCTTACGGATGACTTGAGGAGCTACAGTGAAGAGATTGTGAGGAATAGTATTTGAGCGGTAATTGGATAGATATCTCTGATGCTATACCTTTGCATGGGTCGCGTCTATCCTCAGTTTTTTCACTTTGTACATCCTTGGTGGACGGTTGGCTTGATGCCTTTGGCCCCTTCCTCCTTTCGAGCAGCGGTGATCGCTTTTCTACAGGAGAAGAGCTACCATTTTGGGGCGGGAGGAGAAGAAGTGACTGTAGAGAACAGTCTGGAGAAGATAAGTTTGGTACGGGACTGGAGGAATGTGCCCTCTCTGGTGAACAAATCTTGTGTTTTTCCGGTTGGGGGTCAAGTGATGGAGTTGTTTTCTCTGCTTTTTCCTTGGGAGAGAGGATCTTACTACGGAATTCACAGACCTTTTCTCGAGTTGTTGTAAAATAATCTGGATTTTTCAATGGAGTGGCTTCCAGATTTGTGTTTAGTAGAAAATTGTCCCCTTCAATGTCCTTAACCATTGAATCACCATGATTGTGAGGGCTTTTTTGTTGTGTTTTAATGCTTTTACTGGGAATTCTTAAAACCTTAACTGACAAATTGTCAGGATTCTGCTCTATTGTCAGTGTTTGGGAAGCGTTTCTAATAGTTACCTGCTGAGTTTCAGTGCATTTTTCATTATTAGGGATCTCGTTTTTTCCTTGATTCTTATCACTTGTGGTTCTCGATGTCATATCTTTAGTTGCTTCGTCCTTTAGGGGAAGAGATGGGTACGTTTTTGGAGAATTTGCATTGGGAATTACCAAAATATCAGGTTTGCCTTCTGTAATGAGGGTATCAACAGCAGAGGGTGTACGAGGACTTGGATGTCCAGAAGCATTATTCTGCAAGGGTTGACTTTGCTTTAGAACATGTTCATTTGAAGAGACCTGATCAGCAGATGTTTTATGTGTCACATCAGGCATTGATTTTCTCAATTGAATGTCTACCTTTTTAGGAGTCAATGGAACAGTAAACTGTTGTTTTAAAGAACTGGCATCAGAAATGCATAAGACATCTTTATCTTGTGCTATTCTGAGCGGTTCCTTTACAGATGATAGATGAGGACTAGAATCTTTTTGAAAAGAACTGTTCTTTTTTAGTTGACCTTCTTTTATTAAATGTTCATTTGGACGGATATGATCGGCCATTTTCTCAGATGTGATATTGGTAAGTGACTTCCTTGTTTGGATTTCTACCTCTTCGGACTTTACCGGAACAGAACAGTTATTATTTAAGGAACCAGAATCACGAATGTCTGTGAAAACTTTATTGCCTCCAACTGAAGAAGGACAAAGGCTAGGTTTTTCTTGAAAATTCCTAATCAGTCCAATATTATTTTGCTTTTCCAGATTTTTCATTGCAGAGGTTTGGATGAGATGATTTTTAGGCATGCTTTCAGGTACTGACTTTGTCCCTTGAGTTGCACTTTCTTTTGTGGAAGTAGAACAGTAGTTATCTGAAGAAAGTGCTGTGGGATAGGCCGTGTGATTTGGAGGACTTTCATTTTTGAGGAAATCAACAACAGGTGGAGAACAAGGATTAGGGTCCTTTGGAGGATTATCTTTCTTTTCCACTCGGCTTTTCAGGTCTGTCTTTCTTGTATGAGCATCACCTTTACTAACATCAATTTCAAGGTCTGGAGATTTGTCGGCAGCAACAGAACATATTACAGAGTCAGCAAGAATGTCTTTCGCAGCACCCGGTACTGGAGTGTGGAGTGCCCTCATTTGGGCTCGCATAAGTTCAGCAACGGATACGACTTTGTTCATCGGTTTGGGGATTTCTTTCAAGCCTGTTGATTGCTGTTCCTGTAAAGTGATAGGTGTTTGATATGGGTCAGAAGTTTCAGTTTTAGATGGTCTGTTTGATTTTATGTCCAGGTTGGGTTTTAGAGCAGACATCTGTTTCTCCTTACTGGACGCAAGTATGGGATTAGTGATGTTAGCTACCTTGTCTCTGGTGTGTTTTGGTTGTTGAACTTTTGGCGGAACATTCATTTTATGGCCCATTTCTTTTGGCACCACAGCCCTGTTTACTCCATTACAATTTACCTTTTGATGACCCTGTACCTCTAACCTTTCTGTCGGTTTTACTCCTGAACCCGATTGGCTTTGTTGATCGACAAACGAACGGGGTTGAGATTTTTGCAGGGCTTTTGGGCTTTCCCCTGATCCTTTGGAATGATGCCGTGTCTGTTGCGGTGATTCGACAATAGGTGTGACAAAATGGAGCGTAGCATCCTCTGTGGTAGCTCCTCCTTTTTTTGTGGTTTTCCGATGACGTCCTGTGTCTACTGCTGCCAAATGTTGGTCAGGTGGAGGCTCCGGGTCGACAGGTGCATCATTTCCACCATTTCCTGTAGGACCCTGTGTAACATTGGGAGACAAATGAAGCACACGTTTCCAGGCTGTAAATCCGGGGTCTCAAAGTTGTAGCCCAGGGGCTAATTGCAGCCCTCGGGATGATAGTTTGAGGCCAAGGGACAAGTATGTATCATTTTCCAATAAGATGACACTGTATTGTGTCTTGCAATAGAAAACAAAGGCTAAAAAGCTCACTTTCAAATCATACTCATATTGCCTCAAATTATCATCCAGCGGGCTCAAGTTTGAGATCCCTGTTTTGAAAGCTATTTTAGAACACTGTAATCTTCTTATCAAGATCAAAGCGGCGCCGCGTTATTTCACACTTTTTGTGATTGATTGTTTTAAGTGTGTGCTTCTATCTTCTGTGTTTTTCGTCCCGTTTGACAACTACATTTTGGATTACTTTCTATCCTATCGTTATGGGTTTTTAACGAACAAAAATGCGAGTAATCAACTCCTTGCCCTGAAAAATTCTCGTGCCGGTGTGATGAGGGAGCCGTATCGTAGATGGAGAGCCGGAGCTAGCTAGGTGGTTAGCGGCGTTATAAGTCTTTGGTCCCGTCCGTAATCATGGAAAATGTGAACTCTCTACCAAACAAGACCGACGAACTGGCTGTGCTGGTGAAAAACATCAAAGAGCTCAGGGAGAGCAAATTGCTGTGTTTTACGGAAACGTGGCTCACGTCTAGCAACCCGGACGCTAACGTGAAGCTACCCGGAGCTATCCGGAGCTTCAGCGCTGTTAGACAGAAACACGAAAGCCTGCGGGAAGCGGGGAGAAGGTGGACTCGCTATCTACGTGAACACGAGGTGGTGTAACCCTGGGCACAAAGATTTCCATCTGCCGCAGGGACGTCGAACTTTTGGACTAGCGTGTGACGTCATCCACTCCGCTGTGGCTAAACTGCAACAAAGCACCCGAGGCCATCCTGTTAATCTGTTAATAAACGACAAAGGAGACTTTTGGAAGTGTGAATTTACATACGGGGATGAATAAAGTATCTGTCTGTCTGTCTATCTAGCCATCTATCTATTATGAACTTTCTGACAATCATTTGAAATATGTTCCATGAGTGCTCGGAGCATTTTTTTCACTCATTTGGAAACAGCAATATGTATTTCCTGGAAGCTAACTCTTTGAAAGCAGGTCAATTTTTAGACATCTGTAGAATTGAGTTTTTTGTCTGTCACTGTTGTTTTTATAAAAAGATTTGCTTCATAGTATAATTTTATGAGTATTTTGTTGTGGTACACTATCTGCCACGGTGCATAACAATGCAGATAACCAATAACGTCCAGAAAATTTAATGATCTAAAATATGTTTTTCTGGTCTTTCTATATCTATAACTTATGTTACCTATGCAAAATATCTGATGTTGCAGGTGGAAGTTAATAATTTTGTCATGATTACTGATTCGGGGCGACTGCGGCTGCCAACAGCCCTGGTCACTGATTGGCTCTCTGCCACTGTTTAAACCCGTTAACAGGGTCAGACCATTCTGCGAACCTATGCTTTCAGCTAGGCAAGCTCTGCACTTTTCGACATTCTCCTGCCCTGTTTTTTCTGCCTGATACCTGTTGCCGACCTCTTTTCTGGACTCGTTACTGCCCTTGCTCCTCCGTCCCGGCCATCGACCTGTTTTCCCGCTGCCTACGACTATCCACGCTCGACACGGAACTGCCACTTCAGCGTTCCAGCCATCAGCTACCCGTGTCCGACGATCATTGGATCGTGGAAGCAAGCACTGCTCTCTTTTTCAATAAAACTGAGTAAAACGAACGCTATTGGGTCCTGTCTCCGTTTCTGGCTTGTGACAAATTTTAAGTATAAACTGATCTTTGTCCAAAAAAATACTGTGAAAAATACCCTGACAAAAATTGATTTTGAGCAATCACTCGAGAAAAACAGCGTCTCGAGGTATTTCAGTTGGTGGGGAGCGGACTCATAGAGCCGTTTCGTTCGTGGGTGACACAATTACGGTAGTAATACTATATTCGTAATCGCTATTTAACTATGCAATGAGTATTTTGAATGGCGACATGATCAGAAAAGACGTGACATAAACAACTCGAAAGAGAGCAGAAAACTGCTTCATTCAATGTAACGCTCCGCTTTTGACCGTCAGTAACAGTGACAGTGTAAAAAGTAAATCGTTAGATTACAATGTTGCTAAGAAAATAACGCCGTTATAAATATAAAAACAACAGTGCACGTACATTATTTAATGAGCTTTCATATAAATTGTTCCTTAACAAGGTACAGCCATGAAGGGGTCTGTTGTTGTGAATTGTGACTGTAAACTTTAGTGAAGACTGTGCCTTTATATACTGGACATAAGAAATCTGTATGGGTGGCATTTTATCTCTGATCCATATGTACTCATGAATTGAGCCAGGAGTCTGCCTTGCATATTTCTGACATCATTGGATCAGTTTTTCAAGACACGCTGAGGACCAGTAAACAAAGAGGCCAGTTCAAAGGTAAATTGATATTTTGATTTTTTTCTTTATCTTATTTGATTTTTTTACATGATGTGCCTCTCGTTTTGTGTTTATTGTGCAGTAATCTGATTTCAATATGTATTCGTTTCAAGTTATGATGCTCTTTTATGATTCATCAAAAGCTATATACATTTCTGCGGGAAAAGGCTCTCTACTAAAAATGTTTCAAAACGACTCCAAGAATTAATTCAATTCGTAAATAAAGGTACCCAGTATCGCCCACCCCTAAGGTATTCTAAGGGCCGCATAAGACCTAGTGCAGGGGTCTCCAAACCTGGTGCCTACGGGCACCCGAGTGCCCCCTGAGGACAGTATTCCTTCTCTCATTTTTTCTTTTTTTCCCTTCCCTTTTCTCTTTCTTTTTAACCCGTCCCTCTCTCTCCCTCTCTCTCCCTCTCTTAATTTTTCATTCTATATGTTTTGAGTTTTCTCTTTTTTATCTTGCTCTCTTTCTGTCTCTTTCTCACTGTCTTTTTCTTTCTCTCTTTTTTTTCTCTCTCTCTTTTTCTATCTTTTGCCCTTTATTTTTCTTCTTTTTGCCCTTTTCTTTCTCTCTCTATCTTTCTTTGTTTCTTTGATTCCGTCTTATTTTCATTTTCTTTTTAAATTTATCTTGCTCTTTCTCGTTCTTTCTCTGTTTCTTTCTAATGTTCTTTGTTTATTTGTTTTTCTCTCTGTCTTTTCCCTTATCTCTCTCTCTCTCTCTCTCTCTCTCTCTCGCTTTTGATTCTCTGTCCTTCTCTCCTTTACTTTTCCCCTAATTCTTTCTCAAATTCTATTTATCTATCTTTCTTTCTTTCTTTCTTTCTTTCTTTCTTTCTTTCTTTCTTTCTTTCTTTCTTTCTTTCTTTCTTTCTTTCTTTCTTTCTTTCTTTCTTTCTTTCTTTCTTTCTTTCTTTCTTTCTTTCTTTCTTTCTTCTTTCTACTTCCATTAATTAACGTGGTGATAACATAGTAACAACAAGTAAGTAGTACAAGAAAAGCTATTATTTTAGACGTGTACGTCAAAGTGGATGCCCATTGATCAACTAAGTAAGAAAAAAAGTAGCTCTCGGCTTGAAAAGGTCGGAGAGAACCTGACTTAGTGACAAGAGCAACTTACCGGTATGTAAATATGGAAACGCAGTCGAATTAAGAATAGGCACAAGAGTTGGATTCTATCACTGCCAAAGTAAGAGGAGACAGTAAGAGTGGCAGCCATATTATGAGTTCCCGTCCGAGCTTGAGCTCTACCCCACTCTAGAATGAACTAGTAGAAGAGGTTAGCCATTGTGTTAAACCTTTGGCCCATGCCCAGGGTCAGGCGTGCCAAGGGTTTGAATCCGGCCTACGAGATGACACCGGGTGAAGCACAAGAAAGAAACGAGCTGCAGTTCTAAAAATATCCACTGGATGTTACCGCAGCCAGGCGCCACTCACAAAACAATTGGAGCTGTATTTCTCTACCTCTCTCTCTCTCCCACTCTCTCTTTCCCTTTCTTTTCTCCTTTTCCCGTTCTTTTTTCTCTTACTCTCTTCCCTTCTCTTATCCTTTCTATCTTTGCCTGTATTTCTATCTCCTTGCCTCCTTTCTCTCCTTCTCTCTCTCTCCTTCTCTTGTCTCTCACTTTTTCTTTCACAACCATTCTCCCTTTAAAACCTTTCTCTTAACTCTTTCTTTCCTTCTCTTTATTTTTCTCTCTCTTTCCTTTTGCTTTCTTTTTTTCTTACTCTCTCCGTCCTTTCGTCTCTTTCTTTCTTTCTTTTTCTGTCATTCCCTCTCTTTTTTCTACCATCTTTTTCTCTCACCTTTCACTCTCTCCCCTTTTTTCTCTTTCTCTCTCTCTCGCTCTCTCCCTTCCTTTCTTTCTTTTTAATCTACTAGTCCAGCTTCCGGAGAATGTTTTTTTTCTGCCACGTAGCCCCAGAGCTGGAATGAGTTTGTCACCCCTGAGATAAGCAAAGCTGACACTAAAGATAAAGACACTTTAAAAAGTGTTAAGTTTTGACTGCTCATTCTAAGGTTACGCCGTGCATGTTTCATGTCGGTCCCGTTCATCTCATCTGGAAAGGCTCCTATCTTTTCACAAGCTGCCGTGTGGGACCTTTTGCCTTGAGTCGTTGAAGTGTGCTTACAGTGGAATGCTAATCATTTAAAGAGGCGAGCTGCGTTTTGCCTCACTGATGTCACATACTCTATGCATGATTCTGTGGGGGGGCATATCAAGACAGAGACGCAACTTTTTTCCCCATCTTTTTTCCTTTTTTGTTTTGTTTCTTGTTTTCCTAACTTTTTCATTCTTGTTCCTGTCTTTTGTTTCTTGTTCTCCATTTTTCCACTTTTCCTTTAGCTCTTTATTCCTGGCTTTTCACTTTTTTCCCCCAATATTTTCTCCTCTTCTTTTATTTATTGTTTTTTACTCTTTTTTGTTATTGTTTTTTTTTTCTTTTTTTTTATTCATTTCCTGCTTTTTTGTTCTTTTTTTCATAGCTGTTTCCCCTTTTTAAGTAATTGTGTGCATCATATTACACAATAATCGGTAATATATGGATTAAAGCTACAAAAACAATCTGAAGAGCCGACTGTCTTTAGTCAGCCGAGCTGAAAGAGCCGCTTCTCTAAAAGGCGAGAACATTCCCATCACTAAGATGAAGGGATATGCCGGCAGGGGCTGGTCCTTCTGTGGGGCAGGAGAGTCCACGCTCGTCTCCACTGACCCAAACAATATTATATGAATGGGATAGCATATGCGCTGCCCTAACTGCCGGTGGTACTACATCCACTTTTTTTTTCAAACACCTCTGGCAAGCTTGCTTGTGTAAGTCCTTGTCTCAAATAAATGTTGCTAATTCCACAGGGGCAAAAATATGTGGCTGATAATTGAAGGAGAAATAGGATTTTGAGATGAACCCATATCCTTTTAACAAAGTTGTTGTATTGGCTGGTAAAATAGTTGTTGAACATAATCACTCAGACTCGCGGCCCCCAGGACTATAGTGTTAGGTCTGCGCCATAATGTGAACGTTAAGGGGACAGTGTGTATTATTTAAATACGGAGACTCCAATTGACGTAAATGCACCATATTCGTTTTGGAGAGAAGAGCAATAAGACAAGAAAAAGAAAAGAAAAAATGAATGAGAACAGAAAAGAAAAACAGAAAAAGAAAAAAAATAAATAAATAAAATAGAAAAGGTAAAACTCACAAAAATTGAAATAAAAAAGGAAAAACTTAAAAATGAAAAAAAAGAGAGATAATTGCATTTTTATACGTCTTTGTCTTTTTTTCTCTTTCATTCCTTTCTTTTCTTTTTTTTCTTTCTGTTCTCCATTTTCATTTTTTTGCTTTCTTTTGCTCCACTATTATTTTAATTCATGTTTTCCTTTTTGCCTCTTTTTCAAAATGTTTCTTCCCTATTTTTAATTCCTTTAAAAAAATCCTATTTTTCCCTTTCTTTTGTGATTCTTTGAGAAAGGCTGGATACAAAATGGAAAAAAGAGTGCTTTTTGCTCTCTTTCAGTCGCCGTAGTTTGTAGTCTTCCCTGAACTCATTTTTGGTTGCAGTACACATTACAGCAACATCTAGTGGACAAATAATAAACACTGTCCCTTAAAGGAGAGCGGAATGCTTTTATCAGCGTTGTTTGTGTGGAAAACCCCATTGAGCCCAACATCAACCCTAGCTTCAGAGGCCTCCAACTCAATTGAGTTTGAGGGACCTTTGGAGCTTGCCAGATGGCAGCATGTCAAAGAGGTGGTGGCCAGGGTGGGAGATTCCTTGATAACGTTGATGGCTTTGCTGCAGTATAGTATGTTTTAGTTTTTGTGTTTTTTCTTTGGTTAGATTGAATCTGTTTTTGAGGTGTTTTTTGTTCTTTTCTATAAAAATACCCCTATGACACTAGGGAGGCTTGAAAAATGAAAACAAATAATGAGTGAATATCAAATTCCAAATTTGTATTATCTAACCCCCCACCTATTAAAGTTTAATAATTAAACTGAAAATAGCATTTATCTTGAAAAAAAGAGCTATCTATATCCGCCTACCTCCAGAACCCCGGATGATGTATGAAACAATAATAACACCTGAGCCAGTGTTCGATTCTAATATAAATACACCGCATAAAACTTCTCTCCCTCCCTTAGTGATTTAAGAGTGTTGAGGCTCATTTTTGTCCTTAATAATGGTCTCAAAACATGGTGCAAGCAAAGTTCTTTAGTAAAAATGACGCAAAATGCTGCAAACAAGTAGGATATTGTCGTTATTCCCCTTCAGTGTATATAGCGCAGGGCGAGGTGAAGGAATACGCGCTGTGTGTATAACTCCGCCCATTCCTACCGCGCATCCATTGAATTGCTCCAAGTGCTTTGTTAGAGCTTTTTGCTGTTTGTTCTGTGGGTTTTCATCGTAAAGTGCAAAAAATTGCAAAATGATCTTCCATATAATTGACTTTTTAGCCAATTATAGCCAAAACGGTGTCTGTTTTTGTGACACTGTAAATCAGGAGTGTCAAACTCATTTTCACTCGGGGGCCACACAATAGAACAAACATTCTGTTGGGGGCGGACTAGCAGATTACAGAGAAAGAAAACAAGAGAGAAAGAAATGGGAGAAAGAGAGGGAGAGAAAAGTAAATAGGGTGGGACAAAGAGAGAGAAAGGTAGAAAGAGAGAGAGAGAATGAAAAGAGATATGAAGAGAAATAGTGATAAAGGGGGAAAGAAAGAGAAAGAAAATAATTCAAAGAGAAATAGAACGAGAGAAGGAGAGAAAGGAGAAGGGGAAAGCAAAAGAGAGAGAGAGAGAAAGAGAGAAGAGAGAGAATAGGAAAAAGGAGGCGAGAGCAAAAGAAGGTAAAAACACACAGAGAGAAAGAGACAAAGAGAACGAAGGAAGAGAAAAAGAGAGACAGAGAGAATGAAAGAGAGAGAGATAGAGAGTGAGAGAAAGGGGAGGAAGAGAGAGAGAGAGAAATACAACTACAGCATACGTGAGGGGCACCTGGCTTGGCAACACTAAGTGGATATATTTCAACCTGCAGCTTGTTTTTCCCTTGAGCTTCTCTGGGAGTTGTCTCACGGGCCAAATGAAATCATTTAACGGGCCTAATCCGGCCTGCGGGCTACCTGTCTGACATCCCTGCTGTAAACTATAATCAAGACCAGGGTTGTCAAACTCATTTTCACCCGGGGACCACACGATAAAACAGACATTCTCTCGGGGGCCAGACTAGTAGATTAGAGAGAAAGAAAGAGAGAGAAATAAATAAGAGAAAGAGAGGGTGGGACAGAGGAAGACAGAAAGAGAGACAAGAGAGAGACACGAGAGAGAGAATCTGAGGAACAAAATAGATAAAAAGAGAAATTGTGAGAGAGGGAGAAAGAAAGAGAAAGAAATCCAAAGAGAAATAGAGAGAAAGAGAGAAGGGTCAAGCAAGAGAGAGAGAGAGAGAGAACGAGAGAAAAGAGAAAAGGAAAAAAGGAAGAGAGACCAAAAGAAGGTAAAAAGACAGAGAGAGAGAAAGAGACAAAGAGGAACAACGAAAGAGAAAAAGGGAGACAGAGTGTGAAAGAGAGAGAGAGATAGAGAGTGAGAGAAAAAGGGAAGAAGAGAGAGAGTGAGAGTGAGAGAGAGAGAAAGAAAGTACAGCGTTTGTAAGAGGCAGCTGGCAACATCAAGTGGACATATTTCAACCTTCAGCTTGTTTTTCTCTTGGGCTTCCCTCAGCGTTATTTCGCGGGCCGGATTCAATCTTTTAGCGGGCCTGATCCGGTCGGCGGGCCGGCGGTTTGACACCCCTGGTCAAGACTGTGCCCTATACATAATGGTCTGTAACAAATGTTGAGACTGTGTTATTTTGGCTTCCAATGTGCCACGATTGGCTCCTCATGAATTGATTTATTAATTTATTTGCCCATACTCTGTTTTATCTCCAGATGTACTCTCTATATGGCCCACAAGCCATAGGTTTCCCACCCCTGCTCTATACAATGCAATCTGGACAAGTAATGATGAAAATTTTGCCACCCTGTCTCATGTGTAAACAAGAGCGTCTGCTTCAGCTCTGTTGGCATTACAGTGTGCTGACTTTTCTTGTCATAAATAGAATCGGCTTGTAGGATGTTCCCATGAGGTCATGGGAGAAAAAAACAGTTCACCTCACTCTGTACGGAACAGAGATGGGTAGAATAGTCCAAAAAGTTACTCGAGTAAAAGTACCGTTACTTCAGAATAACATTACGAGAAGTAGAAGTACAAAGTAGTCATCGAAATCATTGCTTGAGTGAAAGTAAATAAGTGCTTGGTGAAAAAACTACTCAAGTACTGAGTAACTGCAGCAACGTCTTATTTATTAAACTTTTTAAACAACTATTGAATCAGCTCATAAATTCATATTTTGCTTTTTTTCCTACTTTTTCCCTTTTTATTTTCTTTGTTTTTTTTTAATGTGTTTGTATCGCTGTCGGTCACCCCTTCCCGAGGGATATGACCAAGGTAGATAGATAGTGTCACAGTCACCCGGATCTAGAACACCTGTGCTCAGGATTTGGCGCCAACAGCCAGGACAGCTGATTAGCGCACCCTGTCCATTTAAATCCTCAGCTTCTGGAAACAAGCTGTCTGATTGTACTACGCTACCTGTTGCCATCTGCTCAGAAAGCCCGTACCTCCGACTCTTTGCCTGCCTCCTGTTTTTCTACTTGATCTCCGTTTGCGACCCGTTTCCGAATTTGCCTACGACCTGCCCTGCCCGTCTGATACCTGATCACATATCCGCACACAACGATGCCTTTCTTCTCCAGCCCCGACCAACAACACGATGATTCCGCCTGTCCGCGACCATTCCCGCCAAGCCTTCGCCCGCCTGTCAAGCTTCGTCAATCTGTCAAACAACGGATCGAAGAATCACGCCTTGTCATTCCTTCCTTCCAATAAAAACCAAGAAACGAGTGCAAGTGATCTCAGTTTTTGCTTCCGTCCTGCCTGACAGATAGAGATAGATAGATAGATAGATAGATAGATAGATAGATAGATAGATAGATAGATAGATAGATAGATAGATAGATAGATAGATAGATAGATAGATAGATAGATAGATAGATAGATAGATAGATAGATAGATAGATAGATAGATAGATAGATAGATAGATAGATAGATTCATTAAAGTCCATCCAATCAACGACAAATCACATTTAATTTGAAAAATAAGATGAAAACAATCTAGGTAAATTCAAGTATCGTTATAAACAATATAACTAAACTAAGAAATAAATTACCGTAAATTCTGGACTCTAAGCCGCTACTTTTTTCCCAAACCTTCAACCCTGCGGCTTATTCAGTGATGCGGCCAATTTATGTCATTTTTTCAACAGCCGGCAGCGGCGCTCGAGTACAAAAGGTAAGATCTAGACCGGTGGAATATATGCGCCGAGGAAGACTGCAACTTCTTAGTTGTGCACAAATTAAATTAGCGTAGAAATATCCTCACCATGCAAATTGCATAAAGAAAGGCACACGACGCAGCTTTCAAGCTAAATGCAATCGAGCAGTCCGATAAAGAAGGAAACAGCTACTGCACGTAAACTTTACTTTGCGAGCGTGTTGCTAGCGTGTTTTTGAATAAGGGAGCGTGGGACGACGTCTATATGACATGGTCTCTCTCCCATACTTGGGAAGACGACTTTGATGACGTTGGTTATGAGGAGGAAGATAAGGACGGTTTACCGTGATTACTACAAACACGGTATGTTTTTTTAACAGAGCCGTTTACTGTAATGCAAGCGTGTTGCTAGTAGCGTTTTGCTACCCTTACAATCGCGGCACTCAAAGTTGGGTTTGGGTTAAATTTGTGATTGTGTTACATGTTTTAATGTGGGCGCATGCGGCTTATATACAGGTGCACCTTGTGTGAGTACAAAAGCGGTTATCCTCTTAAAATGTAGGTGCGGCTTATAATCAGGTGCGCTCTATAGTCCGGAATTTACGGTAAGCACATTTAAAGCCCAAGTGCTTTTTTTAACAGGCTCTGCAGGCAGAAAAACAAGCTAGCCCAGGGGTCGGCAACCCAAAATGTTGAAAGGATCATTTCATTTCATTTCATATTGGACCAAAAAGACAATGAACACATTTGTCAGGCGCCACAAAAAATGAAAAGCCTTATATAAGCCTTATAATGAACGTTGTAGGTATTTTTACAAGCCTACTATTAAAATGACTTAATTGGAGGCAGCACATCTTGTGGAGAATGACGTGACTACTCTGTTGTATGATAAGTTTAGATTTGTTATTTTATTAATGAATAATGGAATATTGATTTGTTTTAATAAAATTGAACAGAATCAATTAAGAAATCCAATTTTCAATGTCATTTTGTTTTGATGGTTGGAAAAATCAACAACAAAAGTGCATAACGTTCCCCTTATAAAGGCAACAAAGTGCAATACAACTTAGCATGCATTTATCAAAATAAAATAGCAACCCCCTCAAAAGGTAAAGTAAAGAAAATAACATTAATTCAGTTTAGGTTTGATTTCTGTGCAGTTATTTTTCTCTTTAAACCTTAGGCCTCCATGGCCAATCACACACCTGCCAGTTTGCTTTAAAATAGCCACCTGCTTGGTATGTGACGCTGCTACTTTAAAAGGGGCGGGGCTTGGGCCGCACAGTGGCTCTCACCGGAGAGAAAAAGCGGGCAGAGTACTTACGTAGAGGGGATCTAGTAAATTCAAAATCCTAAAGGTGAGAACAACCAGGAAAAGTATGTGTGTGTCTGTGTGTGGAGTCAAACTTTGGAATAATTTACAAGATGAGATCAAACAATGTCCAACTATTCATGTGTTCAAATTTAAATACAAAAAAAAAAACATTACTAGCAAAGTACAGGGATGAAGAAAATGGGATATGAGTAGATTGGAAATACTGCGTTTAAAACTAGTGTTAACTTGTTGTTATTGTTGCTATTATTATATCATAACTGTTATTATACATATTATGTTTATTTTTATTGTTGATATTATCATTGGTGCTGCAGTGATATTTGGTAACTAGTGGTATTATGACGTTAAGGGATGGGTATTACGAAGATTAGTGTATAAAATATGTGATTATTGTAATTAATATAATTATTGATATCTGACCTATGAAATAAGTATATCCATGAGATTTCGTTATATAAGACACAAGAGGAGAAGAGGATTTGTAAAATGTATTTAATAGGGAAGATAAAGGGTTAGGAAAAATAAGCATCTGCTTCTGACTACCCCTTTTCGAACATGTTATGTGACATTATTTTGTTGTTGACTCATTGTTTTTGTCCTGTTTTTATTTTAATTTTCTAAATAAAGTTTTCATTTATTCATTCATTCATTTAAGTTACTTAATAACGGCTTCAATGTAGCCTAATGTAGCAAAGTAAAAGTAAAGCTTTTCCTCCACAAATCTACACAAGTAAAAGTAAAAAGTATAGTGATTTAGAATTACTTTCAGAAATTGAAAAAAAGACCCAAAACGTATTCAAGTAAATGTAACCCATGCTACCCACCTCTGGTACGGATGGATTCTTTTCCCTTGCTTGTGTTTCCTTTTGTGGCGGCTGATCTGGGGTCTGTTCACGTGGAGCGACCCTGCCCCCAAAGATCCCATCTGCTGATCTCGGATCAACTGTGCGCTGCTTGTGTAAGAGCTGTTTTACTTGTGGAGCTTTTTCAAATCTAGATGGTAGACGAGGATTCCTCTCTGGCACTTTCTCATCACGCGTCAGGACACTTTCTTTGTCTTTTTTCGCAGCTTCCGGAGAGCCGAGTGCTTCTGAACTTTTGCTCCTCAAGAGTTTTCCCCAAGGTGCTTTGGTTTGACGTCCACTCGCGTTTCTGCAAATATCCACTTCCATAAGTTCTTCTGAACTGGATTCTTTCTTCTCGTTCGCCCTCTCACCTCTTGGGCAGATCCTGAGCTTTTTTTTGACTAAAGGGGTCTTGGTAATGCCCCCTGAGATTCCACTCTCAGTGTTAGGCAAAGGCGAGGACTTCTCCATCGGTTCCTCGGCCAGCTGCAGCTTTGAATCTTCGCAAACAGGCCCAACAAAGTTTTCTGTGACCTCACTTTGTGCAGGGGTGGACGTGGGCATGAAGACTTCCACGGTGGAGCGTCGCTTCCTCAGCGGCCGATCGGGGCTGACGGTGCGAAGGGGCTGCTGGTTCTCCTTGCCTTCAGGATCCTTGCCTCGGCCTTCCGTTTTCTGTTTGAGCTTTGCGAAGTAGCGCTGGTGGATCTTGAACTCGCTCATGCCGCCTACCTCAAGAACCCCGGAGCACGATACGATGCCTTTGCAGTTGCTGGCTGATACCTGGTAGATGGCGGCGTCTTCTGCTGTGCAGCTGCGAAAAGATCAACTTCGATATGACAATGGGCCTAAATCATGACGAAAAGCTTTGATTTCACAATCTCCTTAACACCGTGCTTCTCAATTATTTTCTTTCACGCACCCCATCGGAAAAATAAATCCTATCATGCCTGCCTCTAAGCCAAAAGTTCCAACCCTCACGATTAAAAATATTACTACAGTGGAACCTCGGATTTCGAACGCCTCTCAGTTCGAACGAATCGGAGTCCGACCAAAAATTTCGAGAAATTCTTGCTTCGCTGTTCGGTCAAAAAATCGGAGTTCGAACGCCGGTAATGCGTGAGTGCCTACGCTAGGGTGCGATGCTGAGTGGCGTACGGGTGAAGATCGCTCTTTTCGTGACCAACTGTTGTCACGTGCGGACGTGCTTCGTTTTGCTTTTGCTTTTGCTTTTAATATACGTGTACGAAGTGTTTTAGCCCCTAATTATGCCTCCGAAGAAAGTCAGTGCAAACAGCAAAGTTGCTACAGGTGAAAAAAGAAAAGTAGTGCGTACAACTGTTGCATTTAGGAAAGAAATAATAGCAAAATATGAAGGAGGTGTGCAAGTGTCTGATCTTGCTAGGGAATACAGCATGGCTTCTGCTGACCACCACAAAGGTAAGAAATCCTATTCATAATTCTTTTCTTTATACTTTTTTTAATTTTTACATGTTCATGTTAGCGTAATCTTTCGTACGGAAGATTACGATAACGCGAACGTACGATAAGCCTGGGTTAGCTTCATGTTTACGTTAAACATTCAAGGTAAACATTCAGGGTGTTGGAACGCAGCCCCCCTTCCAATGAACTGCTCACCACTTGTTGTGGAGACCCGGGTGCTAAATGACTTGTAAACGACCTGATTTTTTTATTTTTACACGTTCATGTTAGCGTAATCTTTTGTACGGAAGATTACGATAACGCGAACGTACGATTAGCCTGGGTTAGCTTCATGTTTACGTTGAAGATTCAAGGTAAACATTCAGAGTGTTGGAATGGATTAAAACGATTTACATTATTTTTAATGGGAAAAATGATTTCGGTGATCGAACAAATCGGTTTTCGAACAGGGTTCTGGAACGGATTATGGTCGAGAACCGAGGTTCCACTGTAATTGTAATTAGTCTGCATTTATAGACTGCTTTTTAGGTCACTGAAGACCTTCCAAAGTGCTTTACATGTCATGATTGCCGATTCAGAGCACCTGTGACTGCTCAATTGGCGCCAACAGCCCTGAGAGCTGATTGGCTGATGAATTCCTTTTAAACCCCCGGCTTTCAAGAATTTCCCTGACAGATCGTTGTGCTAAGCGTTGCTCCCAGCTCAGCAAGCTCTCACGTTCAGACTCTGTTCCTGCCCTGTTTTTCTCTGCCCGATACCCGTTGCCAACCTGTTTCCGGATCTGGCTCTGCCCTGTTCTGCCTTCCCGATCTCCGATCTGTTTTGCCCCGCTGTCTGCCTGACACCTGTTGCAGACCTTGTTTAAGAACTTGCCACCGCCCTTGCTCTCCCATCCCGGCTAACGACTTGTGTTCCCTGCCGATCTTTGACCATCCTCGCTTAACACGAAAGTGCCACTCCCGCGTGTCCAGCCACCTGCTACCCTTGTCCGTCGATCATCGGATCGTGGGCGCAAGCCCTACTCTCTCTCTTTATTGATAAAACTGAGTAAACGAATGCTACTGGGTCCTGTCTCTGTTTCCGGTACATGACATTACAATGTGCTTCACACGTACCCATTCACACACACACTCACACACCGATAGCGGCAACAGCTTATCGGGAGCATTAGGGGTCAGTGTCTTGCCCAAGGACACTACGACATTTACCTCGGAGGAGCGGGGAATCGAACCTGTGATGTCTCGGTCCCAATACGAGCGCTCTATAAAATTGTTTGACATACACCTCTGCATAATAGTTCCTTAAGATTATGTGAAAGAATAAAAAATTGAAATATGGCATAACTTACAGGTGCATCAAATAATACCTTCATTAACTGATTGAAGAGCATTTGAAATAAAAAATCAGATACAAATCCCTAAACTTTAAACATTTTTGACTGCCCATGTCAATCCAAAATAAAATTACATATAATAAATAAATAATAATGCATTCAAGCTGTAAATGTAAATGTTCTGCTTTTCAATTCAATGATGACCTCCCAAAAGCCCTTTCAATGTGCTTCACACTTTTCCCTTTTACACACTGTGAGGTGGCAAATGGAATTACCGTATTTTCCGCACTATAAGGCGCACCTAAAAGTATTAATTTTTTTCAAAAGCTGACCGTGCGCCTTATAATACAGTGCGCCTTATTTATAGAACAAAATTTATTCGCAAAATCTTGCAACTAACTTGCCGCCGCCGACTAGATTTTCCCCCGAACGCTAGGTAGTCCGCGGTGTATGCTGGGATTTATTTACCGGCGTTTCATTGGCTAACCATTGTGTCAATCATCATTTGAATCGATCACTATTGGCTGAAGTTATTCGGAGCCTCGGATTGGCTAGAGTGCCAAAACAAACCCTGCAATTGGCCGAAAAAGATGTATCAATCATCCGTTGAATCGATCGCTATTGGCTGAAGTTATTCAGAGCCTCGGATTGGTTAGAGGGCGAAAACAAACCCTGCAATTGGCCGAAAAAGATGTGTCAATCATCCGTTAAATTGATCGCTATTGGCTGAAGTTATTCGGAGCCTCGGATTGGCTAGATGGCCAAAACAAACCCTGCAATTGGCCGAGTTTAGCAATGGCGTAGCAAGCTTGCTAAACTACACCATAAAGAAACATGTTTTATTAGTCTGTATTTGCAAATAATTTACTCTCCTGGATTTACTTCACTCACGGTTGTAAGAAGACCACGATTGCGTATCATTATTGAACGTGAGAACTTAGGTGAGCTATGCGGCTTTATATTTTCCCGGTATCTTGTTTTAGAACGATCTTGATGTTGCTGTGATGAGTTGAGTGAATTCAACTCAATTCCAAGTGTTTATTGTCATATGCACAGTAAAGTTGCGAGCAAAAAAGAAAATAGAAACTAAGAAATGTTTGGCATTTCTTGAATCCCAAGACTTTAACCTTCCGAATGATATTTGAAATGATGCATTTGAGTGACATCGTACGGACACCGCATCCGCACGTGTCTACGACACGTATTTGCTTCTTTGCAAGCTTTGGGAATGTTAAGGGGGTAATCAGTTGGACTGAATCATCTGACTGTTTTGTCGACGTTCCCATTGTAGCACCTTATAATCCGGTGCGCCTTTTCTATGGAAGATATAGGACCAAAAACAATTTTTTGGGGGTGCGCCCTATAATCCGGTGCGCCCTATAGTGCGGAAAATACGGTAACCAGGAAGTGGAGTAGTCGATCCTCCAATGGTGTGGCAGCATCAGGGTAGGAAACAAAATACTTGGGGCGGCAGTAGCTCAGTAGGTAAAAGCGCTCGTCTTAAGATCAAGAGGTCACAGGTTCGATTTCCGGCTCATTCAAGTGTTATGTCGAAGCCTCCTTGGGCAAGACACTAAATCCCTCAGGCCCTCGATAGCAGGTAGTGTCACCAATATTTAATCAAGAGCGTATTCATATATGTCTATATATATATATATATATATATATATATTGAAGGATTTTATACATTTGACTATAAGGGATTTTGTACAATAAAATACAAATTACATTTAACGAGTGCAATGAAGATTTTCACTGAGTGAGCTTCAGGTCACGCCGTTCCGAATGCGAATGTTTTGTTTAGTTCTGTTGATAACAGGACGCAGAAGGCCAGACGCACAAGGACAGACATCGCGACGCTCTTCTCCGAGATGGTGGGGCCACGTGGGGGCTTTTTTCTGGCCCTCCCATGGGAGGAGCCGACACGCCAGCTTGGGAGAAAGGCGTGGGCAGAGGAAGAGAGAGAGAAGATCGAGAGAGAATCGAGAGAGAAGGCTTGACGAAGTCTCGAGCGACACTAATTCGGCTAATTTGATGGAGTTCACTTAGTCAAATTATTTAAGAAATTAAACCTGCCACCGTGTGGAAATGCCGGTCTCTTGTCCGTCTTTTCAAAAAAAAGAAACGAGCACGCATTGTTAGGACAGAATGTATGTTGTGTTTGGTTAATGAAGTCAGATAACTAATTCAAACAATTTGGTAAACGGTACATTTTTTTTATATTATTTGCTAACAATATATATATATATATATATATATATATATATATATATATATATATATATATATATATATGATAGCTGCTACTAACTGATATTGCACTTATTTTCTTTGCTTTATTGTTACAATGCAATATTCTTCATTATATTATTAATATTACAACTTTTTTTAAGCACTATGTTGTCACTCTTTTTTTTTGGCCTATTAAGCATGATAATCTTGTCTCTTTTCTCTTGAAAGTCTCTTTATTACACCCTTTACCCTGAAGTGCCAAGACGATTGTAGTACTAATTATAATTCTGATTCTTATTCTAAAAATCCTGCAAAACAAATATATAGTAACTAATTAGTGCTGCTGTGTCTACGTACACTCCATAGTCAATGTTCATACTCTGCTATATGCTGCGTGAAGGCTAAGTGTAAACAAATGCCTCAAAGAGAGCTCCACTGCTCCCACTATTTCAGAACCACTGCCCTAACACAATATAATTAACTCAACATACTTGTAAATATGCAGCGAGTGGGATTGCCCGTTGCGAAATATTTCATATTTAGGAAGTCCACAGAATCGGTCCAACTGTTTATCATCCTTATACCAAGTCATTTGAGGGATAGGATAACCTGAAAGACACGGGAAAGGGATTAATGGCAACAACAAATATATTTGAAAATCCGTTAAAACAAGGAATAAACAGATGACAAAAAAATGAAAAGCAACAAATTAGTAATGATAATAGTCTGAAATACAAAAGTTGTTACCTTAACCAAAAGTAGTTAAAAAAAATGATAATATCTGTACTCAATAAATACATGAATAAATGGAAAAATGGATAATAATTACAATATAAAGAAAAAAAATCACTAGTGTTAAAACTACTACTACTACTACTACTACAACACATATTAAAAATTATTATCATCATAGTTTTCTGAGTTTAGAAATGCAGTCAAGATTTATTTACGAAGTAATATATTAACTTCACTATAAATCACTATAAAATGCATCTCATTATCTCATCTCATCTCATTAGCTGCACCGCTTATCATCAGTAGGGTCGCGGGGTGCTGGGGCTCATACCAGCAATCATCGGGCAGTGGGCAGGGGACACCCTGAACTGGTTGCCAGCCAATCGCAGGGCACACAGGGACAGACAACTCGCTCACTCATTCACACCTAGGGACAATTTGGACCGGCCAATCCACCTGAAATGCATGTCTTTGGAATGTGGGAGGAAACCGGAGTGCCCGGAGGAAACCCACGCAAGCACGGGGAGAACATACAAACTCCGCACAGGAAGTCCGGTAGCTGATTTGAACCCACACAGGAGGTTCCAGAGACCTTAGAACTGTGCCACACACGCGCTAACCACTGTGCCGCCGTGCTGCCCGCATCTCATTATAATTGTTATTATTTTTATTCTGTTGTTTTAAATACAATTGATTACAAATTCAAAATGATCGTCCTTTAGGTCAGGACTCACAATTAACTTAGCTAGGGCCTGGTTGAGGTTGCGTCAAATTGCATTTTTCACAGATTTCAATTTTTTAAGCTACACAACATAAGTTTAAAAAAAAACAAATACATTAATTAATTTAAAAATCTATTAGTTAGTAATGAATGAATCCAAATTGTTTGTGGGCTGCACTTGCATTAAAGTGACAGTGTGCTTTTTTTGACCCCTGGATGTCGCTGTACTGTGTAACTGAAAATAAGTGCTAAAAAGCACAGGACAACAAACAATGCTCGCCCACATTGTTTTCTAGAACATGTTGAGTGTTTGAGTTGGATTTATCAATCCCCCGATTCAAAATGTTAAATATGATCAAGTCCTTCTTCGAACTTTCCAGCAACAAATTGCGTTTCTCACCGGTCACCACACAGAAGAACTTGACATCGCAGTTTTCGGACACAGCTCTGGATTTGAGCGTGGTGAGGAAGGCGGGCTGGGTTTCTTGTGTCAGTTGTGCTATCACACTGCACAACGTGCTCCTGAAAAGAGACGCGCGGTGTTAGGGACGATACATAAAAAAAAGTGAGTAGTTTTAGTCGGTGATGGGAATAATGCCGTTTGAAATAACTTCGTTACGAAACGGTGTCGTTCAATCAATTATTTTTTCCGTCCTTACAGCGCTGTCATCGTTACTGACAGTCAAAAGCGGTGTGTTACTATGGATACATTGAAATGAGGCATGTTGGTGTGGATGGGTGTTTACGTTTGTGTCACTCGCAAGTAAGCCATAACATCCAACAGTAAACATTAGGGGACACACTGCACTTGCTCAGTAACATTGTGGGTAGCGGAGTTCTTATGTTATGAAGCATATAACATAGAGATATTGGACAGGACCGTTTATTTTGTTTATTTGTTGATTTTTGTTGTGAACAAAACCGGTGTCTCAGGTTGTGAGAGTTTGATTTTTTTTGTTTTTTCACTGCAGCGTTAAACCACTTTATATTGTTAAACTGTTTACTTTTGTTGTGTAAAAATACTTGAAATAAAGTGGCATATTTCTACCCGAGCAGGTGTCTGACTAAAGATTGTAATTTGATTTGTCGAGTGAAACTCACTTTGTGTTGTTTAACAGAGAACAAAATACTTGAAGTACAGTAGCATATTTCTACTTGACCAATTGAGAGTTAGATTTAATTTATTAAACTCACTTTATATTATTTACTGCTGATTGTTGTTTTATTATATTGTTTACTGTTTATTTTAATTGCAGATCAAGTGTAGGATAAATCTGTTGCTAGCATACCTGTCAACCTGTACGTTTTTGCCGTACAAAGTACGTTTATTATGCATTTTAAGATGCGTACGACGTACAAGATAATCTGTACGGAAAAACGCAAATTTGTCAATTATGGGTACCATCCGGTATACACCGACTATCACGAAACGGCAAATCAATCAAGTCAAACGAGTTGGAGTTCTGTAGTGAAAGGAAGTCCGTCTCTTTTTAGAGAACCGGCTTTCTCGGCTCAACTCATTAAAGAGAGGCGGCTCTCAAACGGTTCACTTGCTTTGATGCATTATATTACGAATTATTATGTTGTATAAACAAGTTAAGACAAAAATGAAGTATAAAAGCGGAAAATGAAAAAAGACAGGTTTGTGGTTATCCCTTTAACAATAATTTAATGCAGAAAATGAATTAATAATTTGAATAAGAAAATGTATTATTCTACTTAATTATATTTGCATGTATTACTACAGTGAACGTCCAAGCTACTTAATTTTTGAACTTTTTTTATAATAAACCTCATTCATGTCGAGCAACTCAGTATCTCACAACAAAATGTTAATTAACAATATATATGATATAACGAAACACATGTACAATACAACATGTTAAGCTACATAAACAAACGTGTTTGAAAAAAAATTATGGTGTAAGATTCTTTTTGTATTATGTAAGGGAAACTACGTCAGTTTGTAAGGGCATGGAGCCGTTGAGGTTGACAGGTATGTGCTAGTGAGGTGCGATAAATATTACAAGGTTCGGATGGACAGATAGATAGGGAGACTGAGAGAGAGAGATAGATGGATAGAACATGCACACACACAATCACACGTGAACATGTGATGCCAGCGAGTAATGCCTGGTGTTGCTCTCCTCCTCCTTGTTGGGGTCAGTGCTCACTTTCACAGCCCATCAAACGCAAATTACAAAGTGAGCGAATCAAACAAGACACGGATGCTTTTAAAGGCTAAAACTGTGCATAGCCTTTGGCCGCGGGGCAAATTAATGTTGGTGTTTGATTAAGCAATGATTGATTACACAGGAAATGCTGCTCTTCCTAATTGGCTTTAATGAACAGCGTGGAAAATCACAAATACAATGTCTTTTCATGTCTATTTTACTTGGAGCCAAGATGTCCCCAGTAAATAATACTTCTAGGTTTATGTGGTGATAGATATTTATTCAGCAGTCCCCACAACTTTAACCATATAGCTTTTTCCTTTCAGCAGGAATTCCAACTATTTTTCCTCAGCGTAGTTTTAGATTTTAATTTCCATCTATTAACAAACAGCAAACTCAAAGTAACCCCCCACCATACATCATAATTAGAGGGGAAACACGAGATATGTCTCTTGTTTACCGGATCATTTGCATGGTTTTACCTGACAAATAAACGCTAATTTCTATATCTACGAGTGTTTTACAAATGCACTCATACCATAGTTCATTTGCTCAGTTTTCCAATCAATATAATTTTTTTTAATGGATTATATATTATACATATGTGGTGTATCCTGGCAAGTACAGCCTGGCAACACCCTTCCCTCTCCAGGCCGATTTTTTTGGGTAGGTGTTGCTCCCCCACATAAAAAAGTACTGGTTTCCATGGTTACTAGTAGCAGGAGAAGCCTCCTGATCTAACTCAGATACAGCACCTTCATCATGTGGTCACTGCTGTTTTTTGGTGGAGGCGCTTAATACAGTAATACACTATCCCTCCGAAATGTTTGTGGGATAATTTGGATATTTTGAAATGATCATTTTTCTGTTTGTACGTGATCATTTGATGTACATTAAATTAGGTTTTGTTTTTTACATGAAAAATTTGACCCCTTGATTTTCATGTCATGACAAGTCATGTTTATTTCTATAGCCCTTAATTAAAAAATCCCGAGACCCTCAAATGATAGTGCTACAAAGGCGAGCTACGAGGTTGCGACGCTGATCGCCAAACAGCGCAACTTTTCACGGCGGGTGTATTTATTATTATTTATTAATGACAGTGCAAAGAATGCCCAGCTTGTTAGTCAGCCCTCACACATTTTCAAATTACAAAATCTTTCCTGATTTCCGAAAAGTTTGGACACCCCTGCCTTAAATAGATTAAGAATGTTCGTCTACAGTACTCCCCGTGCTTGCGTGGGTTTCCCCTAGGCACTCCGGTTTCCTCCCACATTCCAAAAAACCATGCATGTCAGGTTAATTGGCCGGTCCAAATTTTCCCTAGGTGTGAATGAGCGAGTGAGTTGTCTGTCTAAGTGTGCCCTGCGACTGGGTGGCAACCAGTTCAGAGTGTCCCCTGCCCACTGCCCGAAGATAGCTGGGATGGGCTCCAGCACTCCTGCGACCCTACTGAGGATAAGCGGTGCAGATAATGTATGGATGGATGTTCTTTTACAATCATGTATGTAAAATGTTGTCAATTGTTTTGTTCATTGTTTCTAGCTTTGCTCTCATGCACTTTCTGGACATATTTTTACATATTACCTATGTTTTTTATTGCTTTTCACTATGATTTGTTTATTGTTACCCAATGGTAAATCATTTGCAGCCTGGTCATCATGGAAGGGGGATTACCACTTGTTAAACCACTTCTCAAGGTTTTTTATTTTCCTCATGCTGAGGTTTTTGAGTTTTCCTTGCCCTTCCGTAAGCTTCAGATCAGGGGATAGTGTTATGGTAGTCTGTACGGCCATTACTTGACTTGAATTTAAACCGATTTTGACTCTGGTGTTTCCTCTTATTACTTTTACCATTCTTCAAACCTAGAACTGGTCCAGTAGCTTTGATTTTCTCTGCATCACAGCTTAGGTGCTACACTATATCTATGTTTTCCCAAATTTGATTGTGTTCTCAGAACACAACACGAACGTCTTTTGGACGGTCCCGATTGCAAAGACATCTACAAGTGCATGCCGTCACATCCAACCGTACCTGTTCTCTGGCCTGACGTTAGAGATATAGCTGCAACCTCCAGGCCGGCTACTCCCCGCAGTACCGGCAGGGTGGCCGGACCTTCCACTTTCTGATTGCGATCGCGACATTGTCCGTCGTGAACCCATTTGTAACTGTAAATGTTCTCCTGCCTTTCCCAAAAACCTCTCCTAAATTCCTTCAAGTGGACAGCAAGCTGAAAGGGAATGACAGAGAGAGTGAGGCTCAAAATCATAAATGCTAAAATCGGTGATTTGAGCCTCATCCTGACGGTATCGCGCTCACCGTAGAAGGGGTCACGTCCCTCTTTGACAGATGCCCCGCAGCTCTGACTTGAGGCTACATGATTTCCAATCAGACAAGGGCATCGGCTGCCCCTGCACTATTTTTAGTCGGCCCTCAAATAGGCACAAGAGTGCATCACGCATTTCTCCTCCCAAACTTTCCTGGGCACAACAAGATGCACAGCAGTGTTGTCCACATTACTTTAAAAAGTCATTATAGTCACTTCCTCCGAAAGGAGTTAGTAACTGAAATAGTCTATCGTAAAAGTATCTAGTTACCAGGGAAATTGACTACTTTAGTTACTTTAAATGAGTGGTCTCGAACTTGCGGGCCGCGCGGGTTTGATATAGATGCATTTGTGCAAATTATTTGCGCAGCGTTCGAAGTGTTCACGCTAAGAATGGTATAAGTTCACCCTGCAACACAGTTTAACCTTATACCTCATAGAGCTTTGACATCACTGAAAGAAAACAAGGAATAAAAACAATGGCACGTCCCGTTGCAAAGCAAACAGGGTTTTTAATAGCCAGCGAATGCAGAGTGCTCATTTCCGCTTGGAGTAATTGGAACTTTGTTTACTGTGTCACTGTGGGACTTCTGACTTGTCCGAGTTGCGTGCTTTGATTATCAAAAGCTGCTCGGGGTAAGTTTACCTGCCGTTGTTTACAGCGTGCGTTCCCTTTTTGCCTTTGCCTCCTTTAAGTTAGGTGATGGTGAATTGTCATTTTGTCTTTAAAAAACTTATTTCCAGATAGCTCCCTTGGTTTTTTTTTTCGTTTGTTTTTTATGGGGCTCCCGGTTATCCTGGCTGCTTAGAGCATGTTTTTGGTCGGCCAGCCTCCGGTTTATTTGCCGATGGGTCCCGGTTGGCCATTTTAGTAGCCGGCTAACCTGCGGTGTCCCGGCTGGTTTAGCACCTGTCAGCTCTCTGTGAGTTCGCCCCATTTTGGCTGCTCGCCATTTGTTGTGCCATTACTGCACCCACCTGGGACACAACGCCTAGACATTCTCAACAAAAACTGCCAAAACTTGGCTAAAAACACTCAAAACAATTTCGACTAATGAACATGTAAACCAATCTGGTGACTGGCTAGCCAGGATGATGACGTTTCTTACATGATGTCAGATCTCAGAAAATCAAAGACGAGACCGTCTGTCTACACAATGCATTATTTCAGAAAATATACCAATAACATGTTGGTATATTTTGATTATGCAAAAAACTATTTTTTCACATTTTTTATGTCCCTTTAAGGTTGGACGCAAAGTCGAAGGTCGTCGCATGTTTAATAGGTTCTGAAATAGATTGGTAGCATTTGATAACTCTTCGCTCGCATCCAATTAGAATCGTCCTAATCCTTATTGGTCGCTTGAAGTTAAGTGCATAAAAGAAAATGAATCTTGATAATCAACTCACTCCCAACCTATTGTCATGGACAAAGGAGGTTTGACATTTATAGCCATCAATGGCACTGTATATATTCAAATAAGATATGCTTGAGGGAAAATGCTTCATTGCTAGAAAATGTATCCAATTTAAAGGGACATTGTCTACTATTTGACCATTAAATGTTGCCGTGTAGTGCAACAAAAACCAAGTGCTACAAAGTACAGGGAAGAATACAAACTTCAGATGTTGGTTCTCATTTTTTCACATGATTTTTGAGAATACCATTAGAGGCAATCTGGCTGACAATCATTTCAGCTTTATGTGAGCCTTAGCTATGTAAAATAAATCAACATTTCTTGATGTACAAGTATTGAATGTTTTATTTTTCACATTTTAACAATTTCTTTTTTCAAATTTTATTATATTACTCAAAAATAGATTGTGTAATGAAAAATAATTCTGTAAAACACTGTACTGTACTTTAAGTTTTTAATCTTGTAAGAGTATTTTTTTGTATTCTACATTTTTAGTTGTTTACCTAGTAATATTATGTTCTATACTTAAAAAAATTCTTACTTGTTCATGCGGAACCCGATTCATTTTTGTCTTATTTTATCATATTTTTAATTGTTTATCTAATGGTGAAAAGTGAGAAAACAATATGTCTTAAGTAAAATATGAAATTAATGTAATTAGTCTACTTAATATATTTTAAGTTATTTTTTTCTATTAAAATAAAATCATTTATATTTTTTGTTATATCATAAATGTATTTTTGTTTAATGGACAAAAAGTGGTGTTTATAATTTAGTAGACACTAAAAGTAGGGAGAGAAGACATCAATGAATTTTGAACTTGCAAGGAGAAATGGAAAGAGCTATACAAAAACCCCTCACGATACAAAATTCAGAATATCTTATAGAATAGAATAGAATAGAATAGAATAGAATGGCCTTTATTGTCATTATATAATAGTAGAAGCACATTGAAGGGCTTCTCCTTTCAGTGCAAAGTAAGGATAATGGTAAAATACACATTTTAAACTGAACTTGGTTTATAAATAGCACTCATATTCAGTAACTGTACTGTGAAAAAGGGGGCAATTTTGCATTTAGAGCTTTAGGTGTGCTGAGCTCCCAGAGTGTCTGGCAGTTTTTTTCCCCATTTCATTAAGTGATTTAGCATCATTCAATACTTGTTCAGGAGTGTCACTTCCCGTTTGTGGTTAGCAGAAACACTATTACTACGCCATGCCCAGTTTTTACTAAAATAATTCAACATTACCACTGTCGGAACAGACTCTCACTGCACTACATTGAAGCCTTCACCGATTCTGCCTCTGTGCCGCTAGTGACACTAGCCAAGCCAAAGAGGAGCGGGTAGGGGGAAGAGAATGGTGCTAGGAATCAAAGGTACTGGCAGTGGAGTTTTCCTGACGCTGTGTTCTTTTTTTGCTTTGTCTTACCTTTTTCATTTCCAGTGTTTTTGATCATATTTAATCCTATTCTGTTCTTTATTAAGCATCAGCGAGACTTTTGACTAAGACAAGAAAGTTTGACAAAATCACTCATTTATTAGCTAACTTGCACTGGCTCCCGGTCCGCCTAAGATGGGACGATAAGGTTCTCTTACTAACATAAAAATGTTAGAATAGATTTGCCCCTCTTATCTCTCTGATTTGATTTCCATCTATGTTCCCACAAGGCGCCTCCGCTTGGAAAAGGCTAGTCTACTTGTGACTCCAAGAGCCAAGAAGAAATCCACAGGCTCGAGAGCGTTCTCCATCTGGTCTTCTGTGCTGTGGAATGCTCTGCCTCTGAAGATAAGATATGCAACCTCGGAAGTTTTTTTAAATAAACACTGTAGACACACTTCTATTCTATAGCTTATGATTGATGCTGAACTGAAAGTTTTCTTTTATGGTTCTTTCCAGCTGCCTGGTTGGTGGTGAAATGGGGGAGACGGACGAACCAGCACCTGGACTTGAAGCATGTCATCATCTATTCTACATCAACCGGCTGACCGAGATGAGAACTTGCGTCGTTGCTGTCAGGAAATCTTTACCTATGTTTTTTTATTGATGTTCACTACGTTTTGTGTATTGTTACCCAATGCAAGATCTATTACAGCCTGGTCATCCTGGAAAGAGGGATTTACCACTCTTGTGGCCCTTTCTCAAGGTTTTTTATTTTCCTCACGTTGAGGTTTAGAGTTTTTTCTTGCCGCCATGTCCGTTGCGGATCAGGGGATAGTGTAAAATTGGCCTGTGCAGTCTTTTGAGGCATTTTGTGATTAAGGGTTCCACAAATAAATGTGACTTGACCAAAGACTTAAAAAAGCTTTGATTTTAGGGGCGCTTGGGTTGAATTTGGGGGTGCTTGAGCAAGCTGTGGATTCAAAAGTGTTTCATCATCAAGATGAGCTGCAACTGCCCAGAATAGATTTCATTGTCCACTGACAATCATTTGCTATCCCGGAGGAAACGCAATGGAAATAGAACAGCCCTACAAGGAAACAACTCACTAACGACTGCACGCTTCTCAACTTGACAAACACGTTGAGGACTCACAGACATGCCGTCATAATCAGTGCTGGGTGAGAGTAATCAGTTATAGTTATTTACTACTTCTTCCAAAAAGTAAGTTAGTAACTGAAGTTACTCTATTGAAATATGAACTAATTACCAGGGAAGGTAACTATTTCCGTTACCTAAAAGGAGTTGTTTAATGTCAGGCGGCACGGCGGATGAGTGTATAGCGCATCTGCGGCACTGTTCTGAGGTCAAGGGATCAAATCCAGCTACTAGCCTTCCTGTGCGGAGTTTACATGTTTTCCCCGTGCTTGCGTGGCTTTCCTCTGGGCACTTTCCTCCGGGCACAGTGCATACCATTCACGGCGGGTGTATTTATTATTATTTATTAATTACTGTACAAAAAACGCCAGGCTGAATAGTCAGCCCTCACACATTTTTAAATGACAAAAAGATGATAAAAAGTTTGACCATAAATTAAGAGTGTTCTATTACAGTTCTCCCCATGCTTGCGTGGGTTTCCTCTGGGCACTCCAGTGTCCTCCCACAATCCAAAAACATGCATGTTGGATTAATTGGCCGGTCCAAATTGTCCCTTGGTGAGTGAGTGAGTTCTCTGTCTCTTTGTGTCAAGTCATGTATAGCCCTTTATCACAAAGACTCACAAAGGGCTGCACAGATCAAAGACTATTGCAAACTATTATTACAGACTATTACGACACCATCCCCTGATATTGTCAACATAAAATATTGGTTATTCATATGCTATAAGATAGAAGTGTGTTTTAAGCTTAGATTTAAACATTTCCACTGAGGTTGCAGATCAAATCTCAGGGGGAAGAGCATCCCACAGCACCAGGGCCCAAATAGAAAACGCTCTCGAACCTGCGAATCTCTTCTTGGCTCTTGGGATCACTAGTCGACCAGCATTTTCCGAGCGAAGGCTCCGGACCGGAACATAGGGCGACGTACCCTGCGACTGGCTGGCAACCAGTTCAGAGTGTCCCCTGCCCACTGCCCGAAGACGGCTGGGATGGGGTCCAGCACCCGCGACCCTACTGAGCATAAGCAGTGCAGATAATGGATGAGTGGATGTTTAATGTCATCTTTTGACAGTAAGATTACCCCGTTACTGAAAAAATAACGCCGCTGTGTAACGACATCATCTATAAGGGCATTATTCCCAACACTGCTAATGACTGCGAGCTTCTCAACTGGACAAACACATAAAGGACTTGCAGACCTACTGACGTCATAAATAGCCATCACCCGCGTGAATTCCCTCATGATGAACTGGTGCATATTTCAATATATTTTCCAAGGATAAACGACAAACATGAAAGCAAAATAAAACACATGACATTATTATGTGTGTGAATTCAAACAGCTGCCACATTGTTTTGTGAGCACACTGACCTCACCACAGGGGGCATTTTCATGCATACTGAGAGATCAAAGCTCCCGAGAACGGAAACATTACACTTGTAACGCGACGCCTTTCCTTTTCCAACAACCAAAGAGCAGCGCTATATCTACATCAGACATTTTTTGCATGCTAATAATGTTAATGTTATTCAGGGCTATGCAAATAAAAATGACTTGACTTGACATGACTGTAAAATAGTAGGCTGTAGTAAGCATCCGCTGGTAAATGTGTTGTTTATGTGCAAATTTATTTTTCCGATTTAATCTAATCAACGTTGCACAACCTTTGATGACATAATGAAAGTTTTAACCCCTGTGTTGTGGTAGGGAGGGGGTCGGGAATCCTTTGACCCAAAGAGCCATTATAGTAAAACGATTAAGATATCTTTTTTTGGGAGAGAGAGCCAAAGCATATATTTTAGAACAAAATTCAACAAAACCGCCAAATCTGCTCCCTAGACTAAAGCTATTTTTTCAGCGCAATTTTTTCCCTGTGTGACGTTAGATCAAGTGTGTTTAACCCTATTTAAGTGGCGAGTTACTTTTTGTTACTAACTAGAGCAGAGGGCAGCCACTTTGATATAAATATCTAAAATAGTAACTTAGCTAGATGGCTTCCTAAATAGCTAAAAAGGTAGCTTGATAGTTAGCTAGAAAGGTAAACAGGTAGAAAATTAAAAGGGGAGCTAAATAGCTAGCTAAAAGAGGCCATCTAAATAGCCAGATAGAAAGCTAAAAACAAAGCTCGTTAGCTAGTTAGAAAGGAGGCCAAAATTTAGCTTGATAACTTCCAAAAAAGGTAAAATGTTAGCAAGATGGCATTCAGAAATGTAAACATTATTGAAAAAGGATTACATAGACTCAGTAAACCAAAATAACGTTTGACTATAAAATCACACTGGTGAGCAATTTTTAGATCCGCAGGCACCTAAAATGTCCTTAGGAGGCACCCCGGTGTCTGCAGGCCCCACGTTAGAGAACCCAGCGTTAGATGAGTAGATCTTTTATGAATTATGATAATGCCAGACCCTTTGTTCCAAAGCACAAATATACCGTATCTCCCTCATTGTTCAAACCTCGGGGAGTACTGTGATGAGAGACGGACGCGCAATCTTAGCAAGACTTTCTTATATAGGGAATGATTTTAACCTCATTAACATATACGGCCATGCCGACAGACAACTCAGGTACGAACTTTTAGAGGACATCCAGTCGCATATGCTAGGCCATCAACCACTAATCGTGGGAGGAGATTTTAATTGCATCCTAAGTAGGAAGGATAGAAAGAGGAACGATGAGGAGTTTAAAGTAGATAAAACATCAACTTTATTACAAGACATGTGCCGGACATTTAAACTGGTGGACTGTTTCAAATCCATACATCCAGGAGAGGAGGGCTTCACCTGGTTCAGTAGTGACAATGCCAGAGCCTCTCGAATAGACTACATATTTACGAGGGGTTTAGCACAGAGTGATGCAAGATTAATTCCAGTTTTTTTTTCGGATCACTTGCTACTGTCCTGCTCTTTCTCATTTCCTTCAGGTATGACTGTTGGGAAGGGTTTGTGGAAGTTAAACTGCTCCCTGCTGGAGGATGAGGCTCTAGCCGCACAATACAGGGAGCTGTACAAAGACTGGCAGACCCTTCAAGACTCGTATGATTCACGAGCACAATGGTGGGAAATGACAAAGAAACGAACACAGACCTTTTTTAAAAATGCAGGGAAAAACAAGAAACTTAAAGAGATGAAACGCATGTCGGGACTACAAAGAAGACTCCAACGCTATTTCATCCTAACAGAAAAGGGGATGGACTTTAATGATGAAATCAAAGAGACCAAACAAGAACTAAACGCTTTGGCGGAAATAAAGAGCAAAGGCATCATAATAAGAAGCAGAGAAAGAGAAATAGAAGAAGGGGAAAAATGTACACGCTACTTTTTAAAAAAAATTATGGGCAAAAATGAGGGGATTTTTAAACTTCAAAACGAAAACGGGCAAATAACAAAGGAAAGTAGTGAAATAACCAGATTGGTTGAAGACTACTACAAAAAATTATTTGAAAAGAAAGAAACATATGAGAATGAAATGGGGCATGTATTAGATCATATTTCAAGATCAGTGCGTCAAGACCCCTTTTTAACATCGGACTTTACCCAAGACCAACTGAATGATTGCATAAAGACTATGAAAAAAGGCAAATCACCCGGGGAGGACGGACTCAACCTCGAATTTTACCGGACTTTTTGGGATATTTTAGCACCAGATCTGTTAACTGTTTTTAACGAATTTTCCAGTCGAGACCATATGCCAGACAGTTTCAGAATCGGGATAGTTACTCTATTGCACAAAAAAGGAGACAAAATTGACTTAAAAAACTGGCGACCCATAACGCTTTTAAACGTGGACTGTAAAATTTTCAGCAAGCTTCTAGCAACACGAATGTCTGTTGTCTTGGGAGACTTGGTTGATCCAGACCAAACCTGTGCCATTGTGGGAAGGAAGATCAGCGACAGTCTCATGCTGATCCGTGACACCATTTGTTATGCAAGAGACAGAAACATGCGACTAGCGGTCCTAAACCTAGACTTTGAAAAAGCCTTTGATCGAGTCTCGCACCAATACCTCTTTAGGGTATTGCAAAAATGTGGTTTTCCCCAAAAATACATCAATTGGGTAGGACTGCTATACCGAGACATCTACAGCAAATTCATGATTAACGGGAATTTATCGGAAGCAATCGAGATCAACTGCGGTGTACGTCAAGGTTGCCCTATGTCTCCCCTTCTCTATGTTCTTTGCATTGAACCTTTGGCACAAATGTTAAGAAAAGATAGATTTGTCGAAGGCATCAATATCCCAGGAAGTGGGGGACAAATTACCAAGTGTGTTTTGTACATGGATGATTTTAATATTTTGTGTACTGACCGCGCATCTGTTGAAAGAGCCCTTGACTTGACTGACCTGTTTGGGAGGGCGTCTGGGTCAAGGCTAAATAGAGAAAAATCACAAGTGAAGTTTTATGGAATGTGGAAAGAGACAGAAAAGGCAGGACTCCCGCTGACGGTGTTAAAGACAGACCAGAAAATCCTAGGGATAAAATTCAATGCGGATGGAGGAGGCGAGACCAACTGGGATGACGTGACAAGGAAAGTTAAGCAAAAACTTGTTTTTTGGTCACTAAGAAAACTGACAATAGAGGGGAAGGTCCTAATCATTAAAGCGATCATCCTCCCAATGCTTTTGTCAATCAGTTTAATTTTTATGCCTAAAAGAAACGTGCTGTTACAACTGGACCGAGCCATCTTTCGCTTTGTCTGGGGCTCAAAGTGGGAAAGGATAAAAAGAGATACAATGAAAAAGAAAAAGGAAAAAGGGGGGAAAGGAGTGCCTGACCTCCAGCTTTTCCTGGGAAGCAAATATGTCTCTCTCCACTTCCAAAACGCTGTGGGCCCACCCAACAACCCGAAAAGTCAAGCAATGACCCGTTTTTGGATGGGCTCATATTTGCGGAAGCTAAAGCTTGTACCAGACAATCGTTTGATTCCAGTTTCGTTTAACTTGCCACCAACACATCTCTTTATTCGGGATTTTTTGAAGAAGTTTGATTTGGAAACACAAGAAGGTCACACTTTACAAAACCACAGGGCCCTTATTGCTATTGTGCAAGAGCGAGCTACAGTAAGCCCTGTGCGGGGGCTTGCGTTTGGCGAATCCACAACGGTTTGGAGCAACGTCAATCATCCTGCCCTCCCGAACAGACTACGAGATTTGTCATGGATGGTGGCTCATGAAGTTCTCCCAGTCAGAGCTGTAATGCACCACCGAGGAATGTCGGCGACTTCGACGTGCCCTCGACCTGGCTGTGGCGCCCAGGAGTCGGTGAGGCACCTTTTTTGTGAGTGCAGCGCTGCCCAGGTCTTGTGGACAATGGCCGAACAACTAGGAAAGTTCCCGGACTTGCCAGCAGGAGAGGTCCCTGATGCACAGTACGTGCTTTACGGGGTGAGTCGGTCGAGGAGGCCTCGGAACGACTTTGCCAGGGACTGGCTCACTCTCGCCGCCATCAAGGACGCCATCTGGACCTCCGGAAACCTGCTGGTATGGAGGTGCAGGCAGATCCCCCCCGTGGCTGTGCTCCAAATGGCTGCAGATACCATACAATCTGCGAGCGGCGGGCCTAGGACGCAGCCATAAAGAAGACTCGTCTGCACCCACCCGGAGGGGGGAGCCGGAGCTACACTGTGGGAGTCCCGGCAGCAACGGCCTGGGTTGTGGAACCCAGAAGGGAGAGGACCCACGCAGAAGGGAAAGGACCCACACAGAGGACTGGAAGAATGCTGCTTGGGAGGGTGGGATGGCAGAGCTATGCCCTTGCACAATAGTATTGCCTTTTACACGCTGGTTAACTACTGTTAAAAGAAAATAACTCTGAAATTGTTTAATTGATGTTGAAAATGTCAGGAAAAAATGTTAAAACGTCATATCGTCACGTCATATTGTCAAATATAAAAAAATTGTGAATATGCTTGATGGCTGTGTTTTGCTGCTGTTGGTGTCGGTGGATTTGTTCAGACCGAGGACAATCGACTTTGGCCTGGACGGATCTATTGACACTAACAAAGATGTTATATAATGAAATTGTGAATATGTTTGATTTTCGAGAAGGTTTGTTCAAACCTCACTTTGTGTTTGCTGTTAAAAACGTAATATTGGAATATAATATTGTGAATGTGCTTAATTGCTGTTGAGATTGTCATGATTGTTTTCTGTTTTCAGTGTCAATAAATTTGTTCAAACCTCATATTGTTAGAATATGATATAATGAAATTGTGAACGTGTTTAATTGCTGTTAAAAGTGTCAATAAAATTGTTCAAACCAAAAAAAACTAAGATCATTGAGGCTTATTTTTTTTGTAAATAATAGTTTCAGAACAAGGTGTAAGCAGTCCTTTGGCAACATGTCACAAAATACTGCAAACAAAAAGTTTCCGGCAGTGGGCGCATGTGAGAGAGATAGAAAAATGCTGGGTGTGAAGAGATCTACCCACCCCTACCGCTCACCTAATCAAATCTGTCCACTCCGACAGCTCACCCAATCAAATTGCTTTGTCTACTTGTCTCTGGGAGTATACACTTTGTTCTGTGGGTTTCCATCATAAAGTGTCTCGACAGTTATCGTACATTATTCAATGAGCTTCAATATGAAGGATTCCTTAGCACCATAAAGCCAAAACGCGGTCTGTTGGTGTGATACCATGACTGTGAACTGTAGCAAAAACTGTGCCCTTTATGTATCGGATGAAGAATTCTTTACAAAGAGCATTGCATTGGTTTTTATTATAATAATAATAATAATAATAATAATAATAATAATTACCTTTGTATTGTCATTCTTTGTAACAATGTACACAGAACGAAATGTCAATATACCTGACCCGTTGTAGCGAGCCGATGCAGCCGCAGCCAACAGAGGGCGCCGCCATTATACCAATTAGGTATGACTCGGCCGAGGCGCGAACCAGCGACCTCCCAGTCTCAAAGCGGGCACACTACCATCTAGGCTACTGAGTGTGACTAACACTCCGAGGTGAAGCGTTATAGATACAATTTGCATGATCAACCTTTTATCTCCGAGCTATATGTACTCATGAAAAGCAAGTCATAGGTTCCCGACCCTTGTGTTATGGACTTCCTTGGCCCATATTAATGTTATAAAATGTAATAACTGATGTGTCTCAGGACCCCAAAAATTAATTACAATGGGATTATATGGTTATGGATGCAAACAATATTTGTTAGGATTTCATATTTATTATAATAAGCTCTTTCATTTGGTGGTGAGGACTGAGTTAACAGCGGTTAAGGGTACAAATTCCTAACACGACATTTGGGTCAAACCTAAACAAATGATAACAGTGACTTCTCAAATGCTCTTAAAGGTTCCATGATTCTTTTAATTTGCCAACACTTACGTTGTATAAAATCCAAATTTTTCATGTCAGATGGTTGTTGCCTCATATTAAGCTATGTTTAGCCGCCAGTACAAATTCCACCGTGGCTTAGCAGAGCAGATTTATAGCGTAGAGATGACAGATGAGTCCACGTTTGTTTTTGGGATGTGTGGAAAGGTCACAGCATCGCTAAATTCTAGCTTCCAGCCACAATCGCTATCTACTGTGTGAGCTGTGATGTACAGCAGGGGTCACCAACCTTTTTGAAGCTGTGAGCTACTTTTTTTTACTGATTAGCAAAGAGGTCTACCAGTTTGGTGTATTTTAGGTATTTCTAAAAAAAAAAAAATAGACAAGGTGTTATTATTAAATTGTTACTATGTTACTATTATGTTATCACTGGGTATCTATAAGAATTACAAATGTCTTTATTGCCATTGATGACAATGTAGTGACCATTGTTTATGGGATAAACATGTAAAGACTTAAAAGAGATAGATGAGAAAGAATGTCAGAATAAATATGCAAATGTATGTGTGCAATATGTTAACAAGGTAGTGCTTGGCCTAAGGTAGTCAAATATTTTCAATTTAGCTACCAACTTAGCTACTATTAAATAGCTATTCTAAGTCTCTTACCGTCACCCATCCTTACTATGTAAACAACCTGCTTTTTTTGCAATTAACCAGCGTTTCGAAACAGTAATCTACTGAATATCACATGCATTGAAAACTGATATGTGCTCTACCATAAAGCTAATTATGCCAAAATGAACCAAAGGATAAAACGGGAGACGAATGTTCAGAAAATAAAACATCATTAAATATTTCAAACAAGCTCACAGGTAATTTCCATAGAAGTTGCAAATGCCCTGTACTTTAATGTTCTATTGCATTCCCCCAAAGATTTAGATACAAAGTCGTTTTAGTAAAGTTTGCATGAAGAGGCCATGTCACGCCGGGTGTTCTTTTTCGGAAAAACGAAGTGCAGCAACGTTTAACAGCCTCAAAGAAGTGGTAAACATTCAGACTTTTATAAGCTTTTAGATCAGCACAAAATAGAGGTACAGACCGTGAGGACCCAAGTTAGGCAGACGGGAGGACTTGTTTAGATGTGTGAATGTCAGGAGAAAGATTGTATGGGTCAGTAGCTAGCACTGCTAATGCGATTATCAATTTCTCTATACAGCGCCCTTTGTGCTTTCCGACAAGGTGAGCTACCTCATATGACAGCTGCACGATATTTGATGAGTAGTCATTGCCAATGGTTTTGAATGGTATATATTTTTTGGGAGTTGTTGTCTACTGTTTACTGGCCTCGTTCACTGTTTACTATGGTTTACTGCCACCTGTCATGGCGTCGTCACGGGGTGAGGTCATGTCAAGTTAAATCAAGTCAAGTCATGTTTATTTGTATAGCCCTTAATTGCACGAGTCTCAAAGGACTGCACAGACCTCAGATTATTGCAAACTACTGACTATTATTAAACCATCCCTTGATCCAAAAACTACATGAGGACAAGGAAAAACTCAAAAACCTCAACATGGGAAAGCAAAGAAACCTTAGGAATGGACAGCAGATGTTGCGATAACAAACAATAGACAGATATTGCCAACATCAAATATAGGTCATTCATAAGATCTAGAATATGTGTGTTTAAAGCCTAGATGTATGCAAAGAGTTAATATATACTTGAACGAACCCTGGGAGAAATCTTTATCTTCTCTGCGTGTATCAATTCAGTGAATAAATTTGCATGTTCCATTTTTATCTATGGGCCAGATGTACCCATGAAAAGAGACATATATGGCCCGTGAGCAATAGACTTCTCGACCCCTCACTTAAAGGATTAAATAACCATGGAAGAACATATTAGCACGGTGGTCAGCACATTCGCCTGACGTGCGAAAGGTTCTTGGTTTGAGACAGAGTGGAAACATATGTTGGCCTGGGGAGGGATGGGCGCCACCATGCTGTACTTGCCCAAGACACAACACAGGAAATGGTGTTAAAGGGATCCAACCAACCAACAAATGGGTCACCAGTAGTCATTGGGAGATCTTTACATCTTTATAAATAAATAAACATTTTTTTTCCTCACTTGCGCGAGTCAAGGTCGAAAAATACACATTAAACAAATCATTTTAAAGGCCTCGTTTAAAGGTCTTTATAGCTGTTGTCATAACGTTGAAAAAACACTCACAGGATTACATAACTACAAAGGGGCACATTTTTCTTTTATCAACAAGTCAACCGTGTCAAGGTCGAAAAATGTATTTCTAATTCCTAAAGATTGATTCATATCACGTATGTCATGATGAAGGCACTTTTATATATTTTCCAAAGTTCTTTGGGAATATACAATATCAGAAAATCACTTTTTAAAGTGACTTAAACAAAGCCATACTCAAGTTTATTTGTGATGCCCTTAATCACAGTCTTTAAGGGCTGCACAGACAAAAAAAAAACACATTAAAAAAAAATCGCTCATCAAATCATACCTCACATTTATGGCCTTAAGAGTACTTCAAAGATGTGTAATGATAATAATAATACACACATCTTGTTTTAGTGAAGATGCGTTGGACAAAACAAAGTTGACATACATTCCTTTATTTGTTTCCCCCCCAAAATGTATTTATTTGATATTTTTCTTCATATGCAAACAAAAGAAATGCACAAACAACAACAATATACCGGAGCATATTTATCTCTGTCATTTACACGCAGTCTTCGGGAAAATATTGAATTAAAAATATACTAAATGGTTACAGTTGTTTTGTGTTAAAGGTTTTTTCTCATTTAACTGCACCATTTTTGAATTATCTTTTTCAAAATCAAAATATTTACAATTTATGAATATTATTAATACTATTAGTACAGTGCTGAGTGTCTGCAAATGCAGAGTGAGGCACGCCATTTTCTTGCCTCAGTGCAGAGGGCAATAGTGAGACCAAAGATTCTGATTTGGTGCACACCTCATCCCAAAACAATACAAATAGCGATAGTATTAGCAAGCAAACAGCAAGTCAAGCCACCCAGAATTTTTTTTTTTCGTTGCATTGATTTTTTTTCTGTAATGGAGGATTAATTATCTATATTTGCTCTAATTCAAAAGGAGCAGCAAATAGACTTCATTTATACGACAAGGTAAACAGTACTAGCTGTTTTAAATGGGGGGAGCCAACCCAAAACCCCCCCAAAACAGCCTGGGTAGGGATAGGCACCACTAGGCTGTACATGCCCAAGCCACACCACAGTAAGTGGTAAACCAACAGATCCGTGAACTGTAAAGACAATTATTAAAAAAATAATAATTCTATGCTAGAGTTTATTTATTGCTTTTTTTGCTTTGCCAATCAAATGATTATTAAGATATAGGTTGTCCAGAATTTTTATTTGCTGATGCCAACTCCTGACCCAAACCATCATTGCAGCCTCTGTCAAACTGCTTGCTTGTCGTGTGCAAGTAGGTGCATTTCTTAGACGCACTTGAATATACTCTTCTTTTTCGTGTTTATTGGGGTTTGGGTTGGTGTTTGGATGGTATCTACAAACACTTTCTTACTTTCACCATTTTCATGCAACCCTAACAAAAAAAACGAGCATGAAATAACTCTAACCCCTCTACCACCCCCTCCTGCTTCCTAATGTGTTGCAAGTCCCAAACAGCTCTGATTAAAAAAAAGATAAATGCATATAGGTGCAGTGGAAAAATGTTTTTGAACTTAGTTAGCCATTTTTAACACATACTTGAAAGAGAAAATATTCTACACATCAAACGACAAGCATGTGTTCTTCCCCTGATAGGCCGACTAATTTTCCCTCACCAGATGTAATTTCACCGAGGCCAGTGCCTATCTTCCAAATGAAACTAAAGAAGGAATGAGAATGAAAAGGAAGATTGTTAGTCACAGATACCAATATTCCCTTAGTAATCCTAAAGGGAATTATTCTCCAGAATCTTGGTATGGGTTTATAGAGCTGAACATGCAAAAAATCCTCATAATATTAAAAGAGGGTGCATGGCCCGACAGGCAGAATCCCCTACCATCTGCCTACCCAACCAGCCCCATCTTCACATTTGAATACCGGAGCCCGGTACACTGGGAGGACTGTAACCCCTGCCCCTTCAAGCCTGACCAGAAGAGACCCAGTAGTCACGCCAACAAAAACTAACCCTGACACCCTCTCACCCCCTTTCAACTGAGGCAGTGTGATCGAATATCTTGTCTGCAAAAGCGTCCATTCACTTACAACAAATTCAATTAGCCCCTGTTTTAAAACACGAGTGTCAAAGATCCCTCCCTATTGTGAGTGACTGTCACGATTAAGCAGAAGACTCTGTTGCTCTCCAAAAGAACGGTAGTTCCAGGACAGGCCGTGCTGCTAATCTGCATGTTTGCAATTGTGAGGTGTCGACGCAGGTAAACGGAGAAGGAAAAACCGATAGGGTGGGGTTTGCTCAGTCACAGTGCACTCACTTGCACTGTTTGGTTGTCTGATGGGTCGCTACGGAAACCTCAGCTCAGCTTTGTGAATCCAACGAGGCGGTGACATCATCTTCTGTATATTCGCATCGGTGTCAAGTCCAAGGAAGCGGCAACAGGAGAGCGCTTGACTTGCTGGGACAGCTGACACACAAAGGCACACTAAAGGGGATGTCAACACACTCAGTCATGACATCACTGCAGTTAAATAAAGAAATATGGTCCACAACACTTTGTTTCAGGCGTGTACTCCATTTTACAGACAGTTTGCGCATAAGCTCTTCCCAGACAAACAATAAAAGCCTAAGAGCTGTGCTCCAAATGGCTGCAGGTACCATACAATCTGCGAGCGGCGGGCCTAGGACACAGCCATAAAGAAGACTCGTCTGCACCCACCCGGAGGGGGGAGCCGGAGCTACACTGTGGGAGTCCCGGCAGCAACGGCCTGGGTTGTGGAACCCAGAAGGGAGAGGACCCACGCAGAAGGGAGAGGACCCACACAGAGGACTGGAAGAATGCTGCTTGGGAGGGTGGGATGGCAGAGCTATGCCCTTGCACAATAGTATTGCCTTTTACACGCTGGTTAACTACTGTTAAAAGAAAATAACTCTGAAATTGTTTAATTGATGTTGAAAATGTCAGGAAAAAATGTTAAAACGTCATATCGTCACGTCATATTGTCAGATATAAAAAAATTGTGAATATGCTTGATGGCCGTTGAGATTGTCGTGTTTGTTTTGCTGCTGTTGGTGTCGGTGGATTTGTTCAGACCGAGGACAATCGACTTTGGCCTGGACGGATCTATTGACACTAACAAAGATGTTATATAATGAAATTGTGAATATGCTTGATTGCTAATAAGATTTTCGAGAAGGTTTGTTCAAACCTCACTTTGTGTTTGCTGTTAAAAACGTAATATTGGAATATAATATTGTGAATGTGCTTAATTGCTGTTGAGATTGTCATGATTGTTTTCTGTTTTTAGTGTCAATAAATTTGTTCAAACCAAAAAAACAAACAATAAAAGCCACACAGACACTGCACTAAAGCTATTAACGGCTACCAGGGGTTGCACACCTTTTCCAAGACCAAATTCAACCACTTTTTAAGAAGTTTCAAAGCCGATTTTTCCAAAATCATTATAAATATTTAGCTAATCTTGGCAGTCACCATTCAGTAATATACCTGTTCCTTATCACGATAACAACTCAGTGTGGGAGAAATGGCAAAACACATGCAAAAGGTTTATCAAAGCCCAAGGTTTTTGACATAAAATTGCCAAGGGGAATTATTTACCTTTAACAAAACAAGTACACAACATTTTAATTTATTTAACATTTAATGATAATTTAGTACAATTCTTACTGAAAATCAAAATGGTACCGTAATTACCCAATACAACTGTAGTGTCCTCTACTGGTAAACTCGAGTATTTTTTTAAAGTAAAAATGAGTCAAACGATTATGAAAAACCTTTCTTTTAATTCTTGGGTAAAAATAACTTTTACCTCAAATATTGTAAAATGATGAAACAATCGAAAAATTATATCATTTAGTCAAATATTTACAGTCAATCGAAATGGCAATTAAGGCAATGGAATAATAGTGTCCTCTAGTGGTACACTGGAGTATCATTTTTAAAGGTTAAAATAAGTCAAACAAATATGAAGAACCGTCCTTTTAATTCTCAGAGAAAAACAACTCTCATCTAAAAAATGATATATATAAAAAAAGCAAACGAAACATGCATTAAAGAATGGAAAGGATAAAAAGCAAACACAAACTTTCCACAGTTTTGTGATAACACATCATCAAACTCTAAGCAGTTTACAAAAAACATTGCAAGAAATTATTAAATACATTCCCAAAACACTTAGAAATTTGACCAATATGTAAACAAGCTAACCAAAAAGACAGCTAGAAGTATAGTGGCTTGATTTATTTATTTTTCTTCTTTAACATTTCAACCACAGAGGGAGCCTTCCGCTTCACGCCTGCAAAACAACAAAAAAAAAGCACAGGGTAAATACATTGAGAGCATCATAAAATTATTTTAAAAGGTACAGTGTGTATTATATGACCACTAGAAAACGAGTGCTACAAAGCTCATTTTATGTAAAATAAATGAAGAATTTTCTTGACGTATGAGTATTTAAAAAAATATATATTTGCCTCGCAGCTCGGGTATTTTTCCTTGTTTGATTTTACATCTTTTTTTTTAACTAATTACGTTTGTTTGACACTAAGAGGCGCTAATAATACACACTGTTTCCACTTCGTTAGGCACACCTGCAATACGACTGTTCAACCACGTTTTGATGAATTGGAAAAAACAAAGTTTTAAGAATTTAATTACATAGAATTTGTAACGACGAATATTGTTAAAGTATACATTCGTAAGCAAGTCAGTAAGTGATTAAGTAATTAGATGAGTGAGTGAGAGTAAACTAAGTGAGTGAGTGAACAATTGAGTAAGTGAGTTAGTGAGTAGCAAAGTGAGTGAGTGAGTAAGTGAGTAATTCGATGAGTAAGTGATTAAGTAAGTGAGAGAGTAAGTAAGTAAATAAGTGAAAAATTGAGTAAGTGAATTAGTGAGTAATTATGTGAAGAAGTGAGTGAGTGAATAAGTAATTAGATGAGTAAGTGATTAAGTAAGTGAGTAAGTAATTGAGTAAGTGAGTGAAAAATTGTGTATGTGAGTTACTGAGTAACTATGTGAGTGAGTAACTAAGTGGGTGTGTAACTGAGTGAGTGAATAAGTAAGTAAGCTCTCAAATGAGTATCTGAGTGAGTGAATAGGTAAGTGAGTAGGTGGTTGAGTCAGTCAGTCAGTCAGTCAGTCAGTCAGTCAGTCAGTCAGTCAGTCAGTCAGTCAGTCAGTAGGTAAGTAAGTGAGTCAGTGACTTGGTAGGTAGTAAGTGAGTAAGAAAGTAAGCGAGTAGGTAGGTATCCAAGATGGCGGCGCCCTGCTCGGCTGCGGCTACATCAGCTCGCCAGTTTTTTACATTTTGGTCATAAAACCCAGTCTTCGACTCAGTTTTTGACGCCGAACATAGTCAACTCAAACTGCAGATTAATATACGATCGCAGGTTTTTGCTGGATATGCGATCATCCAGAAATCAAGTGCTCGTTGCTACGACCACCCTGGAGTGTTTACTTAGCCTCGGAGTGCTACGCCAACAAGACCCAGCGGCCTACGAAGCAGCGAAGCATAGTGGCAAGAGAAGGCGGTGTGACCGGAGGAGGAAGTGGGGTTGTCGGGCCGGGCCAACCGCTAGGCTAAAGGCTAAACCCTTCAAAACGCCTCTCCCATCCATTTTCCTCTCCAACGTTCGCTCTCTGGACAATAAACTGGACCATCTACAACTGGAACTGACATCGAACCGCGAGATGACGAACTGCTGCGTAATAATTCTGACGGAGACATGGTTAAACTCATCTATTGTCATTCTTGTACACGTGTATACAGAACTGAAGCTGTTAGCATTGTGGGGCTAACTGCATTCCGCGCTGATAGGAGCGGCGAACTCACCGGTAAGAACAGGGGTGGCGGACTATGCATTTATACCAACAACAACTGGTGTAGAAATGCTAGGATAATGTCGAATCACTACTCACGGGATATTGAACTTTTGACGGTGATTTGCAGACACTTCTACCTCCCCAGGGAGTTAAGCGCTACTATCATTACTGCCGTGTCCGTGCCCCCCAGCGCTAATACAAAGGAGGCAATGGACGTTTTCTACCGAACTGTGAGTGAACTGCAGCATGCTTACACCGAATGCATTTTTATTGCTGCTGGGGACTTTAACCAAGCCAACATGAAAACAGTTCTCCCGCATTTCCACCAGCATGTCAACTTTGCTACAAGAGGTAGGAACATATTGGACTTAGCCTATACAAATATCAAAGGAGCATACAGAGCAGCCCCCCGCCCCCACCTTGGCTCATCAGATCACCTTTCTGTTATGCTAATTCCTGCATAAAAGCCCCTGCTGACCAGAGAAAAACCTACAGTGAAGCAGGTGAGGGTGTGGACTGAGGGGGCAATGGAGGCACTACAGGACTGCTTTGAATGCACAGATTGGGACATGTTTAAATCGGCTGCCACTTACAACAACAAAATAAACATAGATGAGTACGCCATGTCTGTGTCAGCCTACATCAGTAAATGCGCAGAGGACGTCAGCAACACCAAAACCATCTGCACCCGTGCCAATCAGAAACCCTGGATGACTGCTGAGATACGCAAATTGCTAAAGGCACGGAACCTTGCCTTTAAATCTGGTGATGAGGAGGCACTGAGATCTGCGAGGGCCAACCTGAACCGTGCTATCAGACTAGCAAAGCGATCGCACAGTCAAAAAAATCCAGGACCTTTTCCTCAGCACAACCAACACTAGGGATATGTGGAAAGGCATTCAGGCAATCACCAGCTACAAGCCAACCACCGCCCCAGTGGGGGACACTAGCATGGACTTCCTGAATGACCTCAACAACTTCTTTGGGACGTTCGAGGCACAAAATGGCACCCCTGCAGTGAAAGCGGTTCCACATCAGGACGAAAGAGCACTCCTCCTGGACTCAACTGGCGTGAGGAAGACCCTGAGAAGGGTCAACACACGGAAGGCTCCAGGCCCTAACAACATTCCAGGGCGGGTCCTTAGGGAGTGGGCCGATCAGCTGGCTTGTGTCCTAACAGACATTTTCAACACCTCGCTAGACCAAGCCACGGTACCATCATGTTTCAAGATTGCCACCATCATCCCAGTGACAAAGAATCCCCAGATCTCATCATTGAACGACTACCGTCCCGTTGCACTGACTCCCATCATAATGAAGTGCTTTGAGGGATTGGTTAAAGAGCACATCACCTACAGTCTCCCCTCCTCACTCGACCCCTTTCAGTTTGCCTACCGGACAAACCGCTCCACCGGGATGCTATCTCCTCTGCTCTTCACCTGAGCCTGACACACCTAGAGGAGAAGAACACCCATGTGCGGATGCCGTTCCTGGACTTCAGTTCAGCATTCAACACCATCATCCCACAACACCTGGTAGACAAACTGAGACTCCTGGGCTTCAACACCCCCCTGCGGAACTGGCTGCTGGACTTCCTCACTGACAGACCCCAGTCAGTGCGGCTTGGTCAGAACATCTCCGATGTCATCAGCCTCAGCACAGGCTCCCCCCAAGGCTGTGTCCTGAGCCCCTGCTGTTCACCCTGATGACACACGACTGCGTCCCTAGGTCAGCCACAAACCACATCGTGAAGTTTGCGGACGACACAACAGTGGTGGGCCTCATCAGGGACGACAACGACCTGGCCTACAGAGAGGAGGTGGAGCAGTTCGTGGACTGGTGCAGAGTCAACCATGCCCCACTTCTCATCAACAACAAGGCTGTGGAGGTTGTCAGCAGCACCAAGTTCCTAGGGGTGCACATCACAGACAAACTCACCTGGTCCGTGAACACTGCATCACTGGTGAAGAGGGCACAGCAGCGCCTGTACTTCCTGCGGAGGATGAGGAGAGCCCACCTGCCCCCACCCACCCTTATCAAATTCTACAGGGGCACCATAGAGAGCATCCTGACCAGCTGTATCTCTATGTGGTGTGGAGGCTGCAGTGCCTCCGACTGGGGTAGTGTGGGGAGGGTGATGAGGACAGCAGAGAAAATCATCGGGACTTCTCTCCCCTCCATTCAGGACATTGCCCAGAAGCGCTGCCTATCCTGAGCCAAGAACATCATTAGGGACCCCTCTCACCCCCATCATGGACTGTTCACTCTGCTAGCCTCTGGGAAGAGGTACTGCAGTGTGCGGTGCAGGACCACCAGGTTCTGCAACAGCTTTGTCCCCCTGGCCAATAGACTGTTAAATGGTCAATCACACACAGTAAGCCTACACAGCTGCTAATCTGTACATCTGTTTGTTTTTTTTTTTTGCACTACTGGCAGTTCTCTTATACCTAGCCACTCCTTTGCACATCTGTTCTCCTCTGCACTATCTTACTCCAGTGTTATTGTTATTGTATAATGACTTGCTTACCTGACAGCCCATTTTGCACATCTGGTTAGCTGCTCCCCTTGCACTCTTTGCACTACTGTATAATACTATACATAGCTATAAATTATTTAGCATATTATCAGTACTTCAATACTCTAACTCAGTACATTTATTTATATCTGTACATTCAAGAAAAGTGTGAGGGTCAGATGTATCAACATTTCGTTCTGTATACACGTGTACAAGAATGACAATAAAGTATATCTGAATCTCTGAATCTGAGGTAGGTAAGTGAGTGAGTAAGGAAGTGAGTGAGTAAATAAGTGAGCGAGTAAGCAAGCAAGCAAGCAGGTAAGTAAGTAAGTAAGCGAGTAAGTAAGTATCTCTTAGTCACATTGTTTACATTTTTCTTCACTATTAACTGAAAATTTCTATTTAGTGCGAGCAGGATTTGAAAAATGTTGTGAGCACCTTGCTTCTTGACGGGCGATTGGTCGCCATCGCTGGAGCGTTTGGCATAGGACTTCTTCATCCTCTCTATGTTCTTCTTGCTAATCACTTCATGCACCACAATCGGGCGCGGGTAGTCCTTGCCCACGATGCACCCTGCTGCCTTCTGAACACTGCCTGGTGCTTTCCAGGGCTCGTAGATGTACTGAGCGGGGAACTTCTTCAGAATAGGAAGGTACTTCCTGCAAGGATAATTTCGGTCAGGAACGACAAACTACGGCTCACACATGGGCGTTGATATCCTGCCTGCCAGACCATAATAGTAAAGATAGATTGTTGAAATGTACTCCTAATCGTTTTGTCTCATTTTGCTGTAATGCTCACATTCCCCCAATAGAACGCTGTTAGTAGTACACATTTTGCCAAGTTGGTTACACATATGCCTGGGCGATGAAATGCTAACGATAATTATTGTGATATAATTTCTGCCACGATAAATAATACAAACATTTGATAAAAGTCTATAAATTTGTACTGTAATTACACCACCTGAACAACGGAAAAAATGGGGGCGCTAATGAAATGACAACGCAAGCAGCAGACCAACATTTGGAGAGGAAGGAGGTGACGAGGAACATCCAATCATTTAGCTGGAATAGCGACTCAGTGGACACAGTGGAAGTGAAATAACAAAAACACAGTAAAAACAAACAAACAAAAAAAACACAAAGAAAATGACCGGCATACCCACTGACACAGTCAAAGACAGGAAAGGCCCTTTCTCAGTTGTTTGGAGTCATTTTGAAAACATATATTCAGATAAAAAAAAATCAGCAGCATCTGCAGCAAACTTTGTCAACCACGAGTGGCCAACAAGACAATATGACAAAAGTATTCCATGAATTAAAATGGTGCAAGAACCTATGGCTTGTGAGCCATATATAGCTCATTTCATGAGTACAAATGGCTCGGCGATAATATAAATCTTGCGCAATATTTTTTGTAGCGATACACGCGGGGCCGATTGTCATACGTGTCATGCTGAATCATTCCTAATTGCTTCCAATTAGTTTCGGTCCAGTATGTATAAGACAGCATTTTCACCACAGGTTACAGTTAAGGTGTCACACCCACAGACCTCGTTTTGGCTGTAAATTGCTAAATAATGTAAGAATAATATAGAAGCTCACTAAGCATTCTATGTTCATTGTCTAGACACTTTATAATGAAAAGCACAACACATTTAGATAGTCTTTAGCAAGGCACCTAGGGCAATTTAATTGGGTGAGCGGTTGGAACGAGCCCAGCGCCGTGTGCACTAAAGGTAAATACGTCGGTATCCTCGTTTGCAGTATATCATGACAGTTTTTCAAAAGAACTGCTTGCACCTCGTGTTGAAACCATTATTTGTGAAGAAAAAGGTCAAAATGAAACTCAACACACTTAACTACCGTAGGGAGACAAAATATTGATATGGGTTATGATAGGTGATGGTAATGTATGTAGTGAGTGGAAAGTTGTTGGCAGCATTGAAGAGTTTGTATGTGAACAGCATAGCATGTGTAAGAGTAGGGAGTGAGACAAGTGAGTGGTGTTGACTGGTGTGAGACAGGGGTGTGTGATGTCACCATGGCTGTTTAATGTGTACATGGATGGCGTGGTAAGAGAGGTGAAGTGTAGAAATGATGGATAACAGTGGAGCAGTGTGGCACGTAAGTCAGTTGTTGTTTGCAGATGACAGTGCTTATGGCTGATTCTGAGGAAACATTGAGAAGGTTGGTAACGGAGTTTGGAAGATTATGTGATAGGCATAAGTTATGTGTGAATGTTGGGAAGAGTAAGGTGATGAAGTGTTCACGTGATGGAGTGGGCATGGCATTAGAAATAAGGTTGCATGGACAGGTGCTGGAAGAAGTTGAAAGCTTTAGGTACTTGGGTTGTGATGTGGCTGCATTTGGTGGAATGGAGTGTGAGGTATTGCACAAAGTTAATCAAGGAAGCAAGGTTTTGGGTGCTCTGAGGAGAGTGATGAGCAACAAGAGTATGAGTATGGATGTTAGGAGGGGACTTTATGAGAGTGTGATTGTGCCGACTGTGTTGTATGGAGCCTGAGCGCAGATTTGAGAAGGAAATTTAATGTTTTTGAGATGAAGTGTTTGAGGAGTATGAGGTGTGTAGAAGTGACTAGATTAGATAGATTGAGAAATGAGAACTGGAGTAGTAGTGGAACTGAGCAAGCGTGTGGATAAGAGAGTACTCGGTTGGTTTGGATCCATGGAGAGGATGAATGAGGAGCGAATGTTGAAGAGGATCTACAGAGCAGAAGTCCATGGAAGGAGACCAAGAGGAAGGCCGCGATTGACGTGGATGGATGGTGTTATGAGTGCACTGCAGGAAAGAGGTCTACATGTAGTGGAAGTTAGAGCTCTTGTTGGTGATAGGAATGAGTGGAGAGGTGTTGTGTAAGGCTTAAGGAATGTTGAGACCTGTTCTGCGGGATGGGCAGGGCACCTGTATGATCAGGCAGGGGTAAACCACTAAAAGCTGTCGGGCCCTGCTGTTGAACAAAAGAGTGTGTTCACTCACCGGCAAAAATTAGACTTAAAAGATGAAGGGAAAAAAAGATAATTATCCATATTAAATGATAATGCATTTTATATCCTGATAACAATTTTTGCAATATCGCCTAGGCCTAATTACACAACTGTGTGACCAGAACTACAGTGAGGTTTTCGCACATGCCCAATCATGCATTTCAGGCATGTCCAAATTCCGGCCCAAAGGCCAGTTTCGGCCTGTGATCAATTTTTACAGGCCCGCGGCCTCTGCCATAAAATTAATATATGTGGCCCGCCAGTAATGTTGACCGCAGTATAAAATATTTTTTTACAAAAAAATTAAATAATGAACCATTTCACCAAAGGATGGCAGTAGCCCTTTGGCCACCTTGCCCTTGGATTTCTGTGAGTTTTTACGGAATGTCTACGTCAACACCAGTTACTTTTACTATAAAATAATTCAATTACTAACTTACTTTTTGGTAGTAGAATTGAGTAACTACAGTATACCTATTGACTTTTTAAGGTAACCTTACCCACAATGAATTCAAGGCAGTACCTCTCGCTAGCACTTTAAAAATGATTAGAATTGAGATTGCATGGACGGCCGTACTTGATGTAGTCGCCATTTTTGTCGGTCTTCTTTCCGAAGACCACAGGAGAGTATACCCGGAAGTATTGGTGGAAGAAAGTGCTGGCTGAAAGCCACTGCCAGTTGCCCGCATTGAGAGCCCAGTCGCCGTCTAACAGCAGCTCCTCAAACACCTTCAGCAATGAACACAAACACACAAAACTCCTGTCATGATCAGAAAGTGTCTCTGATGAAGTGCTTAAAACCGGGAACAACTATATTATTTTGCTTTAATTGTGATTCTTTCAAAACCAATTTGATGAGACTAATCTATTTCAAAAGAAATATAACATGTAAATGTCTGCATGTATATTTGTTCATAAATATATATTTTTTTATCTGTCTCCAAGAATGGCCGGCTGCTTGGCCAAATTTTTTAATCCAATGCGGCCCGCAACTTCAAATGGGTACCCATCCCTGGAGTAGAATATGGAATGAGTTATAGTAGGTATGCAAATGTTCAAGCACTAAGGGGTCCCCCAAATCTACCATTGCTCTAAATTTGCTCAGGGCCCCATGAAGGCTTGGGCCGACCCTGCTGAATGTACACAACTTTTCTTGCAATAGAAATATATATATATATGTATAGATATATGCAAAATTAAAAGGATTTTCTCAAGCTTAAGCGTCATGTTCATGGAACTTTTTATCTTACATCAGGGGTCTTAAAAGGGCTGTGTATATTATTTTCCCGTGTCCCGACGGATCACCACCTTATCGTGGTGGGGCACTTTGTGCGTCTCCATGACCCCTAGAGCTATGTCGGCGGGAGTCTCGTACTCCTGGCAGGGTTACCCAAGCCGAACAGGTCGAAGGGTAGAGCCCAGACTAAGAGTGATCCCAAAAGCTGGTGGCGGCACGCTTTGAGGCCGTTTCCCACAGACCTGGATCCCGGCAGCCGCCTGCAGTTGTAGGAAAATGCCGGTCGTCTAGGGTCTCCCTTGCCACTGGAACCACCTTCTTTACAATCAAGATAGTGGCGTTGGGGAAAGCGCACCCCTTACGCCACTTTAAAAACCATCATTGCGCAGGTATCCTCTTTTACCTGAGTCTCTGACCACAAGAGTCTGGCGGCGATGGAGTATCCAGTGACGGGAGCAGGTTTGAATGAGCTGGAAGCTCTTAGCTGGACCTCTGCACGTCAGCGGCACAGGGCAAGGGTCGTTAGCAGCTGGGATTGAGTGGCAGCTGTTTCCGGCAGACCCCTGTGCGTCCGAGCAGCACTATTTAGTGGCCGCACTGCTCACCCCAATTGGGGAAAGGCCTAGAAGAGGTGGCCTAAAGATTGCCCACTAAGCACAGTACCCGGACAGGAAACCGCGCCTGTCGGGACATTCCACTATGCGGTCGAAAAACAATAGCATTTAGAATTGCGGCATGGAACATAAGGACACTCCTGGATACCAGTCTGGACAGACCACAGCGCAGAACAGCACTCATTGCCAACGAGCTGAAGCGCTATAATGTGGACGTGGCAGCGCTCAGCGAGACCAGACTCCTTGAGGAAGGCTCACTCAATGAAAAGGGGGAGGGTTATACATTCTTTTGGAAGGGATACCCCATGGGCGGACACCATCTTCACGGAGTTGGTTTTGCAATTAAGAACACCCTACTGCTGAAGCTCACAGAGTCACCAGTGGGTGTCAGTGAAAGACTAATGACTCTTCGCATCCCACTTGCAAAATGCAGACATGTCACATTAGTTAGTGCCTTTGCACCAACACTGCCATCGAATGATGAAGAGAAGGATCGCTTCTACCAGGCACTCGATGACATCCTCAGTAACATCGCGAGGAATGACAAAATCATGCTGCTTGGTGATTTCAATGCAAGAGTCGGAAAGAACTTGCAAAACTGGAATGGTGTGATTGGTGCCCATGGCATTGGAAAAGTTAATTCCAATGGCATGAGACTTCTTAGTCTGTGCGCGGAACATAAGCTTACCATCACAAACACCATCTTCCAACAAAATAATAAATATAAGGCATCCTATATGCATCCCAGGTCCAAACACTGGCACCTGATCGACTACGCGATCGTGAGGAGGGCTGACCTAAAGGACGTGCTCATTACAAGAGCTATGCGTGGGGCAGACTGCTGGACCGACCACCACATGATTCTGACAAAGGTCAGAATGCATGTCCGGCCCCTAGCACGTCAGAGTGGTTCAAAGAGGAAGACACTCAACTGTGCCAAACTCTCCAGTAGCGACACCCTTGACAACTTCCGTTGCTCCCTAGCTGAGAGGCTGGCAAAGATTGAGCAGCTGGTCATGTCAGAGGCTGGGATGGATGAGAAGTGGACCTATATATCTACCACCCTCTTTGACACTGCAGCCCAAACCGTTGGTTTTAAAACTAAAAAACACCAGGACTGGTTTGACCAGAATGCCGCAGAGATCTCAACCCTCCTGGACAGAATGCACAAGGCGCACAGAGCCACCCTGAACAACCCACAATCTCAATTCCATAAAAAGCTATGGCAAGCCCTTCGTTCCGAGGCCCAGAGAACTCTCAGAAAACTGCAAGATGAGAGGTGGATCTCAACAGCCAATGAAATCCAGTCTCACGCTGATAGAAGCGATATGCACAGTTTCTATGATGCAGTAAAAACCATCTATGGCCCCAGAAACTGCTCCCTGGCACCTGTTAGATCTGCTGATGGAACATCTCTAATCAAGGATCAGGCTATGATAGTGGAGCGGTAGGCTGAGCATTTCAACACCCTGCTCAACCAGCCCACCCCAGTGGACCCAACTGTCCTTTCAGAGCTCCCCGAACATCCTACATTGCCAGACCTCGACCTCCCACCAACTTTCAATGAAATCCTGCATGCAGTCAAAACCCTGAAAAACAATAAATCCCCTGGACCTGACAACATCCCAGCTGAACTTCTCAAGGTAGGAGGCTACCTCTGTACACGGTCACTGTTTCAATACATTTCAGAGGTGTGGAGACGAGAGTGTGTCCCGCAACTGTGGAAAGATGCCAACATTGTGACCATCTTCAAGAATAAAGGAGATAAATCCATCTGCTCCAACAGTAGGGGTATCTCTTTGTTGCCCACTGCTGGAAAGGTCCTTGCCAAGGTCATGCTCCGCAGATTCATCTCCACAATATCGGAACGCGTCATCCCAGAGTCACAGTGTGGTTTTCGAAAGGACAGGGGAACAGTCGACATGATCTTTGTGACACGTCAACTCCAAGAGAAATGCCGGGAGCAGCACAAGGACTTGTTCATCGCCTTTGTCGATCTCTCAAAGGCATTTGACACAGTGAACAGGGACCTACTGTGGCAAGTCCTGAAGAGATTTGGGTGTCCACCCAAGTTTCTCACCATTCTTGCACAGTTCCATTCAGGGATGACGGCCAGAGTGGTAGTTGGAAGACACAGCTCAGAGCTCTTTGGTGTGGAAACTGGAGTGAGGCAAGGCTGTGTGCTGGCTCCAGTTCTCTTCAACATCTTCCTTGTCTGTGTTACAACACTGCTACGTAGAAGGATGGAGAAGCAGGCTGGAGTTACCATCAACTTCAGGGTTGAGGGTAACCTGTTTAACATCAGGAGGCTACAGGCAACTACCAAGCTGACCTCAGAGACCATCATTGAGCTACAGTATGCTGATGACTGTGCCCTGGTTGCCCATACACCAGAGGCTCTGCAAAACATTCTCTCGGCAGCTGTAAGAATGCATACACCAGAATGGGACTGACGATCAACACCCAGAAGACAGAGGTACTCTGTCAGTCCAGTGCTGACCTCTTACCAAACCCAAATAATCCTCACAGCAGCAGGGCAACACCTGCTCATGGTGCCCACCTTCAAATATCTGGGGAGCATAGTGTCTGACACCTGCTCATTGGATGATGAGATCCAGAGCCTTCTCAAGCAAGCATCAGCATCTTTCGGTCGACTAAGGAGAAGGGTCTTTCAAAACAACAACCTTTACTCCACACCAAAATGCTGGTCTACAGAGCTGTATGCATCACTTCATTACTGTATGGATGTGAGGCATGGACTATCTACAGCCGCCATCTGAAGAGCCTGGAGACCTTCCATGTAAGATGTCTTCAGAAGATCCTTGGCATCACATGGAGGGACAGAGTGCCGCACACAGACGTGTTGGAGAGGGCAGGCAGCTGCAGCATGGAATCCGTTATGGCCCAACGCCAACTCAGGTGGCTGGGGCATGTTGTTCGCCGTATCCTCTATGGTCAGTTACATCTAGGCCAACGCAGTGCTGGTGGGCAGAAGAAGCGGTTCAAAGACCAAATGAAGAACATCCTGAAGAGATGTCGGATAAACCCCTCCTCACTGGAGGAACTTGCTTCCTGCCGAGACCTCTGGCGCTCCCACTGTTCACAGGGAGTGGATTACATGGAGGAACAGCGCATGCAACACTGTGCAGCAAAGCGTGCAAAGAGACATGCTCGCCAGGCCACCCCTGCTCCCCCCAGCACCCCCTTCACATGCTCTGTGTAATCGCATCTGTGGATCCAGGATCGGACTGTTCAAACATCAGCAGACTCACAATTTAAAGAAGATGGTCATCATCGAATCAATGGACAACCCCAAGCAAGCATATTATTTTCCCACTAGATGTCACTGTATTCTGTTGTGCCCCCAAAAAGGAGTGATAAAAGCATGACCAAAGAAGATAAATTAGGGACTAATTTGATGATTTTTTTTAAATACATTTGTTATGATAACGTGTATTTTTGCCTAGAGTTTAAATATTTTTTTAAACTGAATGAAGGTTTTTATAGTACAACTAGGAGGCACTAAGTATTACAAACTGTCTCCTTAACAAAGAATACTTTGACAAAAACAAACTATTATTGAATGTATCGAAAACAAAGGTTATGGTATTTGGGATATCCAAATAAGACATAACAGAAGAGAGGTCATGTTTAAATTAAAAAGTTTAAGAATTTAAAGTTAGTCAATTGATTATTAGCCATGATTTTATATGGGAGCCAATGATTTGGTTGCCACACACAGGATTGATGTTGCTCACTGTTGTTCCAAGCATTCCTCACAGACTTTGTGTAATCGCTCAGACACGTGGAAGCGTAGAAGGAAAATTGGTCGCACCGGCGACCAAATACAGTATCTTTCATTTAGCATGACATGAATGCTATCTGGACGATTTTGTTCTGTTGAGTTTACCTTCTGGCCTTCCTCCCAGCTGATCCACAAATCCCCCCGAGTGAGAAAGCAGGCCACGGCGTGTCTGGCCAAGTGATGGATCCAACCTTCACGTCTCAACTGGGTCATGATGGCGTCAATGAAGGGGAAACCCGTTCGAGCCTTATTTCCAAAATTAAAGACCATCATGGGTGAAGCATCTCAAACGGCATCAACAAGACGTGACGAGATTATCTTACCTCCCTCCAAGCGCTCAGGTAGTTGGGATTTGTGTCCCAGTCTACCTGAGTGCAAACAGGATTGCCTTCCATCTTGTTGAAGTTGGGGATGCCCACACTGGCTGTGTAAAAGAACTCTCGCCACAGCAACTGACCGTGGAGCGAAACCGGTGGATCGGAATGCTTTTTCTGAAGAAAAATAATTCGGGATTTAGGGACCAATTAAATCGCAGTTCCACAGTGGAACTATCATGTAATGAGTCATTCCTGTTGTTCGGTGCCATTCAAGTCCCAGTGACATAACGTTGTCTATTTTGTGTAAAAATAGGCTTCTACTTATTTTGAAAATATGTTCTTCTATGTTTAACTGCCCTCAACTGTAGGACACACTAATGTTTATGCAGGACAAACTAATTTTATATAAATTATTCTGATTGTAGTACAAGTTCACCTAAATGTTATGTATCCAGTTATGTTTCATTGACTCCTGTTATAAGTGAGAAAAATCTAATAAATACATCATTCTCATCATAATGTCAAGTTCAGTTATTAGTGTATTTGTCATGTTTAAAAATCTCAAATATGTTGTGTCCCAGTGTGAACTGTCCTCCCTCTTACTCCGATACGAGTTCTATTGTAAACATATGCTGGCTATCATTTTAATCACATGTCTCTCTGACATTACAATATTTTTGGAAGGAAAAAATTCAGGAAAAGTACTAATCTTTATTCAGTCCAAATTGTCCCTAGGTGTGAATGAGCATGTGAGTTGTTTGTCTCTGTGTGCCCTGCGACTGCCCGAAATTAGCTGAGATGGGCTCCAGCACACCCGCGACCCTACTGAGGGTAAGTGGTGCAGATAATGGATGGATGGATGTTTTACTGTATTACGGTTTATCGATGAGGAGAAGCATAACATGTCAACCCTGTAACACTTATTTATCATGGGAACTAAAATGTATTGGGAATTTTGATAATATGGTTAATGAAAAGGTTAAAAATCTGTCACAGAGAGTCACCGTATTGGTTTACATGTTAATTATTCTAAAATATTTTGAGTGTTATCAGAAAGGTTTTGGTAGTTTTTGTGGAGAATGTGTTGTGTCACAGATGGGTGCAGCAAAATAACAAACAGAGAAGCTCACAATTAAATCATGAATCAGGGATGTATAGTTTGACTATAAAACAATTATAGAGGTTTTTGCCCCCAATATTCTTTTCCTTCACCAAGACTTAGTCTTTTTGTAGTGTTTATCAACTGTGCATTTGTAAACATAAAAGAAAAAACACTATTAACTTCATTTCCTCTTCAGTTTATTCTAATGCAGAACGGGAAAGTGTCGCAAATAGCATACAAACGCAAATGGAGAGGAATGGGCGCCACCAGACTGTACTTGCCCAAGTCACACCCCAGAAAATGGTGCCTCTAAGACCCGTGTGGTTAAGTACAAATGTATGCTCTATACACCTGCAAGTGTGTAAGATACTCTTTTCCTACCACCTTATCCAAAGATCATATTACATTTAGACTTAATATACAAAACAAAACCAAAAAAGAGCGTTAGATTAAATTTTATGTGTAGCAAAATTTGGATCTACCGAAAAATATCAAAAATGTAAAACCACAAAATATTGTCAACACAATTGTTTTTTGGTTAGATCTTTGAATATGATACACATTTGCAAAGTTGAAATTCTATATATTATGCCTACAATCTGCCCCTTGTGTTAAGATAATTATGTCATCATTATTATCTTTCTTTTTACTTATTTTATTAATTTATTGTCAATTTTGTTTGTTATTTCTATTGCACTTTCGGTTCCCTTGAAAATTGTGAATTTTGTAGTGTTTGGCTGCTTCATATCAATCTTGTTTGTTGTGATGCAAAAATGTATTGTACTTTTATAAAAGGGGCCTCAAGGTGCCTTCTGCTGGATTCAAGGGGTACTACAACGCTACAACTTCACAACAAGATCCAACGCACTTATTTGAAATGACTTAACGTTCTTAGTGGCTCATCACTCAAGCAACAGGACAAATTAATGAGGTAAGTAGTTGCCACTGCTTTTCATAATTGAATCCAATAAATTGTATCGATTCGTTGTTGCAGCTCTAAAGATTGTTTTATTTTTTTGCAATACACAATGTGAAATATCCGCAGTGAGGCAGGGTTACTGGGATGACAAAAAGTATTTCACCTGGATAAGATGAATTTATAAAGTTTAAGTAATATTTTCAGAAAAATATGGATTTGTAGCCCAAAGAAATCACTCACCCCCGTGTAGACTTCCGTCAACCTCCACCAGAAGGTGCGCGCAGATAAGCACCCGAATGTGACGTAAGGGCTGAGGACCGTGGTGCTTGGGCTCAAGGAGTTGGGGGACGTCTGAGGTTTCTCAAAGCTGCAAACCCATGCCTGAAAGCAACACACACGCACACATACAAAATTTGTCTTGGTTATGTACCGTACTTTCCGCATTATAACTTGCACGGGATTATAAGGCGCACCTCAAATAAACAATCTAATGCAGGGGAGTTGGGGGCAGCTGAAGCTAGGATCTAAGTGTGGTTGGGCCAAATGGGGTTTTCAAGAAAAACAGCGCTGGCCAGATAACAAACGTTCCATGAGAATTACCGTTTTTTTCATGTTTTCTTCCAGTCGCCTCAGAGCTTCTCGCTCTCCTCCTGGGAAAGGCTCCTCTCCGAGTTCCGATGTATCGTGCCCGAGCTCATCCAATGATGGGATCGCGTAGTGATTTGCATCATCATCTGACTGCGGGGTCTTCACACCTTTAAAGGTATTCCCAAACAGATTTTGTTTTTAAATTGGGCACAGCAGTTGTAGTGTTCCTCCTAACATTCATGCAAATATGTAGCAAAAGATTTGTAAATATTCTGGGGGACTTGAGAAATTTCGTCTCAAAGTTGACCCATCTTGTTTGTTTCATGTAGAGCTGTGGCGTCATTGAATGAACACAACACTTTCAAAATGGCAAATACCATTACCACAACATATGAGGCAAGCTCTGTAACAGACAGGGATTGTCATGAAGAGCGATTGCATACCACTCATTTCTGCTCAGAGGTAGTTGTTGTAGCTTTTCGCTTGTGTTTTTTTGATGCGTGTGATTTGTTTATCTCCGCCCGGCTTTGTGTTTGTCCCCATATATGTCGCCGCTTTTCATTGCTGGTTCCCGGTTAGCCAAGGCTTCTCATTGCATGTTTGTTGGTCGGCCAGGCTCTTATTTTCTCACCGAGGGTTCAGCTACCTTTCGTGTGTTATTTTTTGCCAGTTAGCCCCCTTTTGGCTGCTCACCCTTTGTTGTACCATTACTGCATCCACCTACGACACGATGCCTAAGCATTCTCCACCAAACCTCCCAGAACTAGGCTTAAAACACTCGAAACCTCTTCGATCATCTCATCTCATTAGCTGCACCACTTATCCTCAGTAGGGTCGCGGGGGTGCTGGAGCTCATCCCAGCAGTCATCGGGCAGTGGGCAGGGGACACCCCGAACTGGTTGCCAGCCAATCGCAGGGCACACAGGGACAGACAACTCGCTCGCTCATTCACACCTAGGGACAATTTGGACCGACCAATCCACCTGAAATGCATGTCTTTGGAATGTGGGAGGAAACCGGAGTGCCCGGAGGAAACCCACGCAAGAACGGGGAGAACATACAAACTCCGCACAGTAAGTCCGGTAGCTGGATTTGAACCCACACAAAAGGTTCCCAAGACCTTAGAACTGTGCCGCACATGCGCTAACCACTGCGCCGCCGTGCTGCCCCCTCTTCGATCATTTCACACGTAAAACAATATGGCGACTGGCTTGCCAGGGTGTTTGTGTTCCTCCGATGACGTCACAGCTCAGGATGCAAAATACTTCAAAATAAATTATCTCAGCAAGAAATTGGAATATACCAATGAAATTATATATATATATATATATATATACACATATACATATATATATATATATATATATATATTACAAAATACATGTACTTTTTTTTCCCAATGTGCATGTTTAAAAATGTGGTATTACCAGCGTTACCAATGTGCATGTTTAAAAATGTGGTGTTACCAAGTTGCCTTTATTTATGCATCACTTGTGTGGGTTTGAAAATAAAAATGGTTGCAAAATCGATACCTTTCATGTCATCTGTGGAGGGAGCGAGAATCGGCTTCTTTGGGGGCCCAATAGTCTTCACTATTGCCTGCATGCGGTTGTAGGTGAGAGGGGCTTTCCCGTTATTTTCCTCGATGACTCTGGGTAAGCAAAGATAGCAAAGATAGCAAAGATGCAGTTCTTATTTTGAAACCGTGAAGGGAAACCGTTGAATTATTCACAGGGTTCCTACAGCTTAAGGGAAGTTAAATTCAAGACCTTCTAAGATTTTTTAATGCCTTTTTAAATTAAATTTCAGACCAAGTCGACAAAACCCCCCACAAACAAACAAAAAACAAACCAAACGCAAACAAAAACAGCAATATTTCTTGCACAAAATACATCGTGCCTCGTACACATTACCTGGCAAAGTTTTAGCGGTGGCAAAATATATTTGTCGAACAGTCACTTCTCAAATATACATTTTGTCAAGGTCCAAAATAATCATCTCTGTCCGAAGTTGCCCTGTGTACGTGAGTAGACATAAGCCATGCGTCTGCACTGAAACGCCCGACTGAAACCACATCACCGTTTTCCACGAAAAAAAGATCATTTCTAAGCAACAACTCGTAAATGTAACTAAACAGTTTTAGTTCAAACAAATAAAAATCTTATTAGTGTGTTCACACTTTTAAGACTTTCAGAAATGGTATTTAAGAATTTTTAATGCCAAAGTAAAAGTAAACGCTTTCTCCAGCTGCAGGAGGGCAGTGTTGATTTACTATAGCGTGGTGAGTTGCTTCGGGTGTAAAACTGCATTCACACAACTGTTAAAGTAAACAAGGTAATACATTTATTGCCAAACATGGAATTATTTGTTCCCATTGTTTTTGAATGAATGTGTTCTGTTTAGAAAAGATCACTTGTCATGCGATTATAATACAGGGTAGGTTACTAATGTAGGCTAAATGATGAAGACCAACTAAATGTGACTTTGTGATCTCCTGTGTGAAACATGATATCACACGCAATGTGCTCATTTTTGCAGAAGTACTCATGGATGTTAACAGCCGAGCAATGTCCCCCCCAAATGTGAATTCAATCTCGCTTTCCACCTATTGAATCCTGTCCGTGTGGTGTGATTTAAATGTAAATATTGTTAACTACCAACAGAACAGGGGTCAGAAGTAGGCGTGTCACACTAAAAGACTCCGTTTTGGCTGTATGTTGCTAAAGAATCCTTCATATGGAGGCTCATTAAATAATAGGTTTACTGTTGAGACAATTTATGATAAAAACCCACACAACAAACTGTAACTACCCACAAACTATGCCAAGCACATAGAACATTGGGTGAGCGCGCACACACAGCACGCTAAAGGGAAATACGGCCATAAACTTTTCTTTTTTTTTCCAGTTTTTGTGACACTTTTTGCAAAACAACTCTCTTTGCACCTTGTTTTGAAAGCATTATTTGTGAAAAAAATGAAGGTCACAATGAGCCACAGTGATCTTAATTAACCGTGGGAGGGAGACAGGTTTATAATGGTATAGTTGTCGATATGGGGCACAGGCTCTGGCATAATTTTTTCCTCATAAATTTATCAAATCATCGAACGTCACACAGAGACAGAAAATGTGCCTAGAAATTAGCCTTTGTCTGGATAGTGGGTTAAGCTGTTTTGCTGAATTTTGTCTTAAAATGTATGGTATGGCTCTCTCTAAAAAACAAAAACAACAAAAATATTTTGCTATTATGGCTCTTTGGGTCCCCCGTGGGCAGCACGGCAGCGCAGTGGTTAGCGCATGTGCGGCGCAGTTCATGTCTTGGGAACCTCCTGCGTGGGTTCAAATCCAGCTCCAGACTTCCTGTGCGGAGTTTGTATGTTCTCCCCTTGCTTGCGTGGGTTTCCTCCGGGCACTCCAGTTTCCTCCCACATTCCAAAAGCATGCATTTCAGGTGAATTGGTCAGTCCAAATTGTCCCTAGGTGTAAATGAGCGAGTGAGTTGTCTGTCCCCGTGTACCCTGCGATTGGCTGGCAACCAGTTCAGGGTGTCCCCTGCCCACTGCCTGATGATTGCTGGGATGGGCTCCAGCACCCCCGTGACCCAACTGAGGATAAGCGGTGTAGCTAATGAGATGAGGAGATAATGGGTCCCCCGTGGAGGATACTATCGCTTTATTAATGAGCACCACTGCTTGTATACGAGCAGTGACGTCGAGCGACATGATGTGAATCGAGTTGGATGTGATACGAGGTTGGCTGTTCCGTGAGTTACAAAAAACAAAAAACAAGTGTTCATCTTAAGTATGCGTCCGAAAAAACAGTTAGTATTAGGCAGGGATCAGAATGGAGATTTTCATTTTCAGCTGAAATAGCCAGCGTCCAGGAATAAACCAGGGCGGAGTCCCCCCCCCCAAACCAAAAGAAAAACCTGGGTTTTAGGCAATTTACTTGTCCAAAACCATGCTTATATTTATCGTTTAAGTAACATTTTTAGAAGATTAAAATAATTTGCCCACATAACTGATTTTTTTGTAAATACTGCAAGATAAGTTCAAATGCAGTTCAGTCCCTGCAGCTTGTGCGACAATGCGGCCAATTTTTCTAACGGCCGCCAGGGTGCGCCAGAGCAATAAAGGAAAGAGTGAGACAGTCGGATTTTGAATTTGTTTGCTACGCAAGAGAAAAAGTGAAAAAGTCGGAATGCCTTTGGGGTTCAAAAACAGCGGAAATCCGCGGATCCGCGGAAAATTCTGATCCCTGATTAGGTGAAAATCAACACAAAATTGGTAATTTATTCAGTGTCAGTAATAAGTCGAAACATAATGCAGAAAGTGATAACAACGGCAATAATTCCGGCACGAAAAAACAGCGGAGAAATTTTTCTTAAGATCGCAGAGGCAAGGAAAACACGTATGTTGAAGTGAACGATTCGACGAAAGAAAATAAACAAAAGGATACTCCTAGCAAGAAGGTGAAGGTGCATCTTACCAAACAATTGGACCTTGAGAAGGCATTACAACTGTGGCGGGACAGCAAACCACGAAGAATATATGAACTGAAAAATCTGAAGTGATTATTGCTTTGTATTACCAATTAACTGTGATGATTAAAACTGCAGGAATATATAGACTAATATTTCAGCAATATTATTTTGTATAAAGTACAATATTGTTGTGAACTGAAAAATCTTGAAGTGATAACTGATTTGTATTACCAATAAACCTTGATGATTAAAACTGAATGAAAATATAGATTAATCTAATTATTTCAGCAATATTATTTTGTATAATGTACAATATTGTTGTGAACTGAAAAATCTTGAAGGGATAACTGATTTGTATCACCAATAAACTGTGATGATTAAAACTGAATGTATATATAGATTTATATTATATATTTGTCGCTGATTTACAATTTCAACCTCACTAAATTTTGGGGACCCATAGATCTCTGTTGGGACCCAGAGATTTTTGAGCACGCGAGTCCCATCACTTTTCAGAGGTAAAATGAACACTGTGCAGGTCGTGTCTATGCCCCCCCCAAAAAAAAAATCCAGATTTCCCTGCAGTTTGAACCTAGCCTTTGACATCCCTACTTAGAAGCATACAGGATTCAGAGAGAGTTGCAATGGGATTTTCAATCACAATGAGTTGTTCTTGTTAAGTAACTGGTGAGAAGCATCTACCTGTCTATGTCATAAAGCGTGTGGGACACTTTATAGATGACTTCCACGTCTTGTTCCTTAGCAAGGGCAGCAACTTTCTGGTCACGGGAAACACTGTAAGGCTCTGTGTCAAACTCATAGGTCATCTTTGTGATTTTCCACTGGCTGAACAGTTTAGGGAACATATCTTCTGGCTTGCCTCGCACAACAAACAGCCTTCATGACAAAAAAACAAGACAGAGAATCTAAACATATTTCAGTAAGGAAAAGATTTCATGATGCAGCATTTACCTAGAGTTCAATTCCCTTAGACTGCAGTCCAAGTCTTTGAGTGCCCCCACGAGGAACCTCCAGCGGTTGATGCCCACCCATTTCTTATCGAGTAGATGTGGATCGAGAATGAACACCGGGTAGAGCTCTTCGCAGTCCTTCAGAGCGGCCATCAGTGCCGGGTTGTCGTGCAAACGTAAGCCTTTACGGAACCAGTGGATGCACTTGTGACCCATGTCTGCACTGTGTTATATCTGTCACACGAGCACAAAATGCAAAGGACGGACAGTTTACAACACTAAAATCTTTGCAACCTTTTAAAAACCTTTACTTTGGCTAATTTTTTAGAAATTGTGAAAGAGTATTAAATGACTGACTTCTCTTTCCGGAAGTCAAATCAATAACTGTGCACAATTGCGTGTAAAAATGGTGCCTGAAAATTAATCACGGATTGGCTTGCACATGATGAAGGGGTAGGGAAAATAAGCGTCTGCTTCTTACTACCCCTTTTCGAACATGTTACGTTAACATTATTTTTGTTGTCAAGTCATTGTCCATTTTTGTCCTGTTTGTAGTACTCCCTTGGTCCAGCAGAGGACGCCATATGACAGTATTTCGATGCACCAGGATTTTTAAGAGCCAAAACCAAATTCATTTATAAAGCACTTCGATACCCGAACTAAAATTGCTGTATTAAAATATTCAATGTACAGTAAGATGCAGACATTGTGGTTAGAAGTAGGTAAAGACATATATTTGACCCAAAAATACAATAAACAGTTCATTAATTTGTCTTACTTAAGTTTTTGTATAGAGGTTTGGGGAAATACATATAAGAGCAACATTACATTGCATCTTCGTTGATAGAGGAATGCTATTCAGATTGTGCAACATGTTAGGCACCTCGGCACCTAAGTTGGTCATGCTTTCGTCCCTCCAGATGAAACGGGACACAAGAAAGTGGCCATGTCACTCAGGTCAGGGTGACACAACACACTCTTTTGTTCAACAGCAGGGCCTGACAGCTTTCACTGGTTTACCCCTGCATCATCATACAGTAGCCCTGCCCATCCCTTAGAACGCATCCAAACATCCCACTATCCTTTCACAACACCTCTCCACTCCTTTCTATTACCAACAAGAGCTCTAGCTTCCATTATATTTAGACCTCTTTCCTGCAGTGCACTCATAACACCTTCCATCCACGTAAATCGCGGCCTTCCTCTTGGTCTCTTTCCATTGACTTCTGCTCTGTAGATCCTCTTCAACATTAGCTCCTCATCCATCCTCTCCAGCTCAGTAGCCTAGATGGTAGGGCACCCGCTCTGAGACTGGGAGATCGCTGGTTCAAGCCTCGGCCGAGTTATACCTAAGACTTACAACATTGGTACTCATTGCGACATGCTTGGCATTAAGGGTTGGAATTGGGGGGTTTGGTCACCTAATGACTCCCGACACAGCAGTTGGGTCTAAAATGGCGGCGCCCTGTTTGGCTGCGGCTGCATCAGCTCGCTACAGTTTAACTGTACGGGTCGGGTGTATCGACATTTTGTTCTGTGTGCATGGTTACAAAGAATGATAATAAAAGTAAATTCTATTCTATTCCATGTGTCCAAACCAACCGAGTACTCTCTTATCAACACGCTTGCTCAGTTCCACGACTACTCCAGTTCTGTCTCTCACAATTTCATTTCTCAATCTTTCCAATCTTGTCACTCCTAACATACTCCTCAAACACTTCATCTCAAAAACATTTAATTTCCTTCTTAAATCTGCGTTCAGGCTCCAAGTCTCTGCACCATACAACACAGTCGGTACAATCACACACTCATACAGTCCCCTCTTAACATCCATAATCATACTCTTGTTGCTCATCACTCTCCTCAGAGCACCCAAAACCTTGCTTCCTTGATTCACTCTGTATATCAGTAGACTAAATGTAGACTAAATGTAAAAAAGTCTGCAGCCCCCAACTGCAGCGCACTAGACTGGGTCCCACGACACACTGGTGTGTCCTGCCATATTGGTTAAGAAGCATTCGTGCAATAAATCACTCCATTACATATGCACTGCAGTATGATTTAGTTTAAATATGCTGGTTGTGTTTTTTTCTGCACAGTTGATAATGATTAAAAAAATATGAAAAATACAGAAAAAAAACTTGGTGCACTCTGCGCTCATACAAATCTGCAACGAAAAGACTCAAATGAAGAGTAAATAAAGAAACTAAAATGGTGGTACGGGCAGTTCAAATTAAACATACAGTAATAACACGATGCACTAAACGCCTAAACGAGTCCAGACGTCAACAATAGAACAGAATCGCCGCCACGCAATCAGTTTGTTAAAGCTCCAACTAAATAACTTACTAAATAATTGAAACAAAGACATCACACAATTCATTTACCTTAAAAGTGTTTTTTACTCCGACAAGTCGTTCCTAAGATACTTGTAGCTCGATTTGGGTTTGGTAACGATCACGTTGTTGTTACAAAACAGGAAGTGTTCTAACCAATCACACGACGACGGAGGCGTGGTCTTAGTTAAACAGCACAGCCTTTGCAATGCTTCTAATAGCCACGAGATGTCGGTACAAACTAGGTAATGTAGTTGGACAGTTAGAAATAATCCAACAACTGGAAAAAAGTAGGATAGATAATTCGGGTGGGTTGGTGAATGAGCAAGGGAATGGGCAGTTAGTGCCCACCAATGGACATGCTTTTGCCACCCAGAGAAAACTGGATGTAGCCTAGTGGTGAGGGCAGTCTGAGAAAATGAGAAAAAAAGACACAAAAGAAGAAGGACATTTTAAAAAGAGAGAGAAAAAAACACAAGAAAATAATACATACCTGTCAACCTCCACGGCTCCTTGCCCTTACAAACTGTCGTATTTTCCATTAGAAAATACGAAATAATCTGACACCACATTATTTTAAATGTGTTTATCTATGTAGTTTAACATGTTATATTGTACATGTGTTTCGTTATTTCATATATATCGTTAATTAACATTTTGTTGAGAGATCCTGAGTTGCTCGACATGAATAAGGTTATTATAAAAAAAGTTCAACAATTAAGTAGCTTGGACGTTCACTGTAAAAGAAAATACATGCAAATATAATTAAGTATAATAATACATTTTCTTATTCAAATTATGAATTCATTTTTTGCATTAAGTTATTGTTGGTAATATACTGATTAAAGGGATAACCACAAACCTGTCTTATCATTTTCTCATTTTATACTTCCTTTTTTTCTTAACTTCTTTATACAACATAATAATTCGGAATATAATGCATCAAAGCAAGTGAGCCGTTTGAGAGCCGGCTCTCTTTAATGCGTTGAGCTGAAAAAGCCGGTTCTCTAGAAAGAGACAGACTTCCTTTCACTACATCAAACCGCTCGCTTCGTTTGCAACGAAAACAACGATACCGAGATAAAGGCTTCTGTGGCAAACTTGTTTGACTTGATTGATTTGCCGTTTTGTGATAGTCGGTAGATACCGGATGGTACCCATAATTGACAAATTTGCGTTTTTCCGTGCAGATTTTCTCGTTCATCGTACACGTCTTAAAATGCATAATAACGTACTTTGTACGACAAAACCGTACAAGTTGACAGGTATGATAATAAAGCAAGAAAAAAGGAGGTGGGGAAAAAAAGAAACAAAGTAGTAAAAGAGAACATGACAAAGAAAAAGAAGAGGTAAAAAAGCAGGATAAAGTAAGAAAAATAGGAAAAAGCAAGAGAATAGAGAAAGCTAGGTGAAAAACAGAAGAAGAAAATAAAACATAAAAGGAAAATAGGAGAGAAAAATAAAGAAGAAAGTAATGGAGCACAAAAAAAAGATGTAAAAAAAACTAGAGCGAAAAGAAACAAAAAAAAAAAAAAAAGAAAAAGGGACAAAGAGAAAAGGGAGAGAAGTACAAAAGAAGGAAAAATACGGTTTTGGGGGTTTCTCTTTGTTCAGCATATTACTACTTATGATGTCATATTCTGCTCAAATGTAATAAATACGTTTTTTGACAAATCATAATAACAATTATTTGTTCACTCTGCTGTGAACTTTGAACTTATTTCAACTGTTTTATATTGGGCAACTTTAAACTGGAATCTTTGCAAGACACAACAATTAAGTCATTAAGAGTTGTGCCCCCCATGCTATTAATATATTATTTTGTTTTCATTCTAATGAGAAAACAATACAATAGAAATATAACAAAAATACTACTGCAGTCAGACTATTATGCAAAAATACTATTACAGAAATACAACAAAAATAAATTAACATAATATTAAAAAAATACTAAACATATACTAAAAATAAACTAGTATGGAAATACTTCTAATATTCCTAAAGAATTTCATTAAAAAAAAACACTTCGACAATCGCTGGGCGGATGAAGTGAGACCAAGAAGTCAGGCGCTGGAAAACAGGAGGCCAGAGGAAGACGAGATCGAAACCGGACATGACAGATGGGATCGATACCAGATACAGGATACACTAGCAGATACCGAACAGGACGGAACAGACGGGATCGATACCTGATACTGGATACACAAGCAAGATACCGGACAGGCCAGGCCAGACAGGATCGATACTGGATAGTGGATACACGAGCAAGATATCGAACAGGGCTGGACAGACAGGATCGATACTGGATACCGGATACACGAGCAAGATACCGAACAGGACGGAACAGACGGGATCGATACCGGATACTCCATACACGAGCAAGATACCGGACAGGACGGGACAGACGGGATCGATACCGGATACTCGATACACAAGCAGGATACCGGACAGAGTCAAAATGCATATGTAATATGTAAATAGGAGGGGAGCCAATCAGGCAACGAGCAACAGCTAGTGCCAAACGAGCGGGCCCAAGTGAAGGCAATGGGCAATCATGACACATGCTAAAAAAACTTTTCTTTTTTAATCTTCTTTGAGGTTTGGGTTGGCGTTTTGATAGTACTTAACACGATACACTAACAAAAAACTGCGGCAACATGTATCAAGTTTAAACCCCCTCCCTCCCTCTCCTCTTTCCTAATGTGTTCCGTGGCTGGAACAGCTTTGCTAGAAGCATGGGCTTAACCAATCCTTTTTTCACCCCAAGCACCCCCCAAAACGACAACATTTTTAAAACTCTCTTTCCTTAATGAAATGTTTTCATTGGCTTAAATATGATGAAAATCGTTAGATTAAAAAAAAGTAAAACAATGTAAAAATGTGAGAAATGCAGCCTCGGAAATACTTCACTGCCTCGAAAAGGTTCAGTCCATTTGATTCCTAGTACCACTTTTGCCCCCCTCCTTGCTCCTCTTTGGCTTGGGTAGCGTCACATGAGTCATAGGGGCAGACTCTGTGGGGGCTTCGATGTATTACAGGGCGGTTATGTTATACAGTGGTTGAACAACAATTCTACCATCCAATAACAGACCCTACCAATACAGTGTTAAACCATCCTGAATCACTTTAAGTGAAAATACAACAACAAAAAACTGCCAGACACAGTAGGTCAGGGGTGTCAAACTCATTTTAGCTCAAGGGCCACATAGTAGAAAAAGAACATCTCTCAGAAAGAAAGGGAGGGAGGAAGAGGGAGAGAAAAAGATAGAGACAGAGAAAAGAAGAAAGGGTCAAAGAGAGAAAGAGAGAACAAAAAATGTCAAAGAGAGAAAGAAAGGAAGAATGGGAAAAGAAAGACAGAGGCAGAGAGAGACACACAGAGAGCAAGAGAGACATAAATGAAGAACAAAATAAGAGGAAAAGACAAAAAGATAGAGAGATACTGTTAATAAGAGAGAAAAAGAGAGAATGAGAGAGAGAAGAGAAACAGACTGTAAAATTGAAAGAGAGAATGAGAAAAAGAGAGCAAAAAGTGACAGTGAGAAGTAGAGGGAGAGATGAAGAGAGAAATACAAAAAAGAGCAAATGGACACATAGGGAGCAGACATAAAAAAAAGAGAGAAAGAGAGACTAAGCGAAAAATAGAGAAAATAGGAGAGAGAAGGAGGGATAAAGATACAGAAAGTGAGACAAAGGGAGAAAAAATGAAAAGAGAGAGAGAGACAGAGACAGAGAGAGATGGAGACCAAGAAATCGCGTGACAAAAAGAGAAAGAGTGAGAAAAAAAAGAAAGAAAGATCAAACGAGAGAAAAAAATACAGCTACAGTAGCTTTTGGCATTGTCTAGCTTTGTTTCAGACTGCAGCTGCTTTTTTTCTCTCTTGAGCTTCTCTCAACATTGTCTCGCGGGCCGGATACAATCTTTTGGCGTGCCTAAACTAGCCTTTGGGCCGCATATTTGACACCCAAGCTGTAGGCGCTCGGCACCCCCAAAGCTCTGAACATAAAATCTTCCCCGGCTAAAATGAAGACAAAACAAAAAACGTATACGCTCTCTTGTTGCGGATTTTACACTTGGGCCGTGACTCAGTCTGACTTAGGCATGTGTCGTTCGGAACAACTGCCTCTACGAGCCGACTCTTGAAAGTGAACTTTTTATTTTTTTTATAAGGACTTAATGTGAAGATTTGAGCACAGTCCGGTCCGCCCGACACATCAAGCCTGTCTTTTGTAACGGAATCTAAGTCAAACAATCTGTATTGTAAGGTGATCGCTTTAGATTACGTTCATTTGGTTCAGAATCCAATTCGGCCGGTGGTGCGCACGATTTCCCACATGAATTAGTTCCCAAAATATCCCCTTTAGTCCCTAGTATAATTTATCATAAAGGAAGCAATACTCTAAACATATTGTAATTTTAGCTTGAAATCATTGATTTTGTAATTATTTGACTTTGATAATAATGCAGCAATTTGGGTGGTCAATAAATTATTTTAACCAAAACTTTATTGACCAATTAAGATAAAGAGCCGAGTTTTTTCTTTTCAAAACTTTTTGGAGCGCCACATTTGTTTTTCAGATAATCATGAAAACAGAATGAAAAAGGTTATCAGTTTCCTAATTTGGAGAATTGGCTACATAACAATTTTGAGCGAATTCATTTCACCTTATTTGATAATTCGATATCCTTTGATCTACTACTACTACTACTGAATAAACTTTAACAACACACAAACAAAGATGACAAGATGAAACAGAACAATAGGATTTAAATAAGTAAGGCGATTGTTCCAAAACATATTAGATTGATCAGTCCAAAGGAAAAATGTCTAGGTACAAGAACTCACGGTGTTAAAACGATCAACTTCTTTAGAGGACCGAGAATTCTTTCATAGCATGTCAGAAATTAAATATTATTTGCCCCTGCATTTTCTTTTCTTTTTTTACCTCATTTGAAGAATAGGCATCTTGTTGGAAGAGTTGAGAAAGATGGCAGAGGATGAGACATCAACTTTGCTCTTCCATTCCTTGTCCGTATGGCATTGGCTTTCTTTAGGACAAAAACCAGCTTGTGTGCCCCTCCCCTCCTCCCTAGGATTGGCTCAGGGGTGGTGGGCCTTGGCTGGAGAGCTTGTGTTGAGCGCATGAAAAAGAGAACGTTTGGATCTTGCGTGTTGGTTTTATTGGTGGGAAGTGAGAGTTCATCCATACATCATCTGCACAGCTTATTGTCAGTAGTGTCACAGGGGTGCTGGAGCCCATCCCAGCTATCTTCAGGCAGTGGGCAAAGAAACACCCTGAACTGGTTGCCAGCCAGTTGCGGGTTACACAGAGACAGACAACTCACTCACACATACACACCGAGGAACAATTTGGACCGGCCTATTAACCTGCAATGCATGTCTTCGGAGTGTGGGAGGAAACCGAACTGCCCGGAGGAAACCCACACCCGGGCAGGGAGGCTGGTAGATGGATCTGAACCCCATCCCCTCAGAACTGTGACACGCACGCGCTAACCACAGCTCTGACGTGCTGCCGGAAGCAAGAGTATGAATTCAAAAAGATTGGTTGACCAAAGGCCAACATATCCATCGGGGAGTTCAGTCACTTCCTGAAAGGACCGCTCTGTGAGGAAAGTTGGTTGTGGTCATCATCTCTACAATTATTCATCAAATTCAAAGGAAAATAGACAAACAAAAGGAAAAGGAACACAAAGTTGCTTCTAACAACTCAGGTTTATCTACAAAAACAAAACAAAAAAATAAAATCAATACACAAAGTAAACGTTATTAGAGGCAAGAGACAATAGAACCCATGTTAAGGTGGAAAGAGGGGGGGGGGTATTCTCTCAGCAATTAGCACTACTGAATAATAAGCTCGATTTGAAAGGTAATTGACTTATATTAAGGCTCAGCAGTTACTTCATAGCGTGTCAGCGTGAAATATTTGCCCACAACACAAAAATGGTCTGTTGTAAAATATTTTCTCGTTACCTCTGGGAACAAAGGGGCACCCCTGGGAAAGGGTGTGTATAAGGCCGCATATGGCCTCACAGGAAGCTGAAGAAAACCAGGTTCTTTTCCCTTTTGGAGGTGGATCTTGCGACTGTTCTCTTCCGATCGACCACGGGCATTCCAAGCCTTTTGGCTCCGGGGTGGCAGGAAAGGAAACCCGAGTGCCTGGTGGGAACCCACACAAGCACAGGGAGAACATGCAAACTCAGCACACGGCTTTTTAAAAAGATTCAAATATTGTGAAGTTAAATGAAAAAGTACTTAAACACTTAATAGTTTTAAGCATTTCATATATATTTTTTATTTTATAATTCCATGATGACAGTTGAGGCACTGGCTAACCAGCCTCCCCTGACTGCACGTCACTGCCTGAAACAAATAGTTTTCTTTTTCTTTTTTTCTATTCAAATGATAACTATTTTGATTTGATAACCTGCATTAATCGTGAATTAATAAACCTTTAAGTATGAATGGATATAAATAAATTGTGATATTGTTTGGTAATCGCAAGATTTAGAAGTAAAAATGGATGGTGCTGCAATAGACATTGTATCAGAAATTAAGTTTTTAGGGGTCATAATAGACAATAAATTAAGTTGGAAAACACACATCAGACACATACAAACTAAGGTATCTAAAAGCATTTCAATAATTAATTAAGCCAAATTCATTTTAAACTATAATGCATTGTATTTATTATATTGTTCTCTAGTTCTGCCATACTTAACATATTGTGCAGAAGTCCGGGGCAATAATTACAAAAGTTCACTCCAGCCCCTTTTTATCCTTCAAAAACGTGCAATAAGAACCATACACAGGGTAGGATATCGGGATCATACCAATATTTTATTAATGCTGTCCAAATTATTAAAATTGGATGATTTAATAAAATGTTTCACTTCACAACTGTTATTTAAGGTCAACAAAAATATGGTGCCAGAAAACATCCAAAAATTATTCACTCGGAAAGAGGGAAATTAGAACTTGAGGGGCTGTAGCAAATTCAAAATCCCAAAGGTGAGAACAACCAGGAAAAGTATGTGTGTGTTTAATGTTTATTATTATTATTGTTGTTATTATCATTGGTGCCGCAGTGATATTTGGTAACTAGTGGCATTGTGACGTTGAGGGATGGGTATTACGAAGATTAGTGTATAAAATATGTGATTATTGTAGTTATTAGAATTATTGATATATGACCTATGTAATAAGTATATCCATGAGATTTTATTATATTAGACACAAGAGGAGAAGAGGATTTGTAAAATGTATTTAATAGGGAAGATAAAGGGGTAGGGAAAATAAGCATCTGCTTCTGACTACCCTTTTTCGAACATGTTATGTACATTATTTTGTTGTTGTCTCATTGTTTTTGTCCTGTTTTTATTTTAATGTTCGAAATAAAGTTTTCATTCAATAGTCAGGAATCATGCCCGAACTTATCATCATTACTGCGCGTGCCTTTAAGTCACGACTTTATGCAGGCTGGAAAGAAACAATTCCATCGCAGCGGGGTTGGAAGGAGGGGAAGGTGTGGTTAAAAAAAAGGATTGGGGGGCGAGGGGGATGTTTATGGGCCACTTGAACGTGAAGCACTGCGCAGCCACTCTCCATCGGATCTCGGGTGCTCCTCACTCACTCAAGCCAGTTGAAGATGCTCGATCCCCGGCGCAGTCAGCGGCTCCCCCCGCCACCGAGCAGGTACCGGAGCCGGACAACGGTGCAGGCGCTTGATTAACTCGCATGAATGCGCTTGGCGTCGTGCTACTCCCCGGTCCGGTTCGCAGACCGCTGGGAAGATGCTGAGCAGACTGATGAGCAGCAGCGTCCGGAGTCTGGACCGGGAGTGCAACTGCACCGTGCGCCTGCTGGACGACTCCGAGTACACCTGCACCATCCAGGTCAGCGCAGCAACACGTCCTTGATTCGAATTCCACCAAGCATGACATGCCAATTGACGCATTTTATTGACGCGAATGCTTCGGATGCTTAAACAGTCGGAGGGGGATCGGGGGAGGGGGGTCAATGACATCACGGGTGTGGACATCCATTGCCAGGTCTGCAGCAATGTTTTATGAGATCGCCAAACAGCAGGGGCGATTTTAGGTTCAGAGCTGTCTGGCTGCCCCCCCCCCCCCCCATTTAAATAAGTAAAAAAAAGGGAATAATCTACCTCTGTGCTCTCAAACAAGCTGCTTTATTACCCAAAAAGATTGGAATTCAGTATCAATTCATAACTTTTTTTAAAAAATACTAAACGGTTTATGGACAACTTATCAAAATGGGATGCTAAAGAGGTCGACTAATGAGGAAAAAATACATAATTCTCAGAGTACATCTGATATTTTCTTCTTGATATGATGTTTTAGGAGTGCGGTGCTGAGAATGAAATGGATGGAACCATTTCAAGGCAGGGTCTTTACGACGCTGCGTTGTTTGCACAATTTTTTTTTGTTTTCCTTTTTTATTTTTCATCGATATTGTTCAATCATATTTACTGTAAGCTTACCCTGTTCTTTATTAAGGAAAGAGAGTTACAAAATTGAAACCATTTTAGGGAATGCTTGGGTTAAATTTGGGGGTGCTTGAGGACCTCCAAAAACAGGCCAGTGACGCCCATGGCTCCATGCAGGATTAGGGACATTGCTCTTTCTAGGTGTTATCCAAGCAATATATTTGGGCAAGAGCACACACGCCTTCTTCAAATACGAGTTTGGCTGGCAAGCTGGTGCTGAGATCAGACATCGTGATTCCCTTGGAATCATTGTCAATATTAGAAAATATTACCATTTAATATTAAGTTGAACATTAAAATATATCCTTCAATTGAAAAGACAGGGTGCTTTATTCTACCAAAAGATGTCACTGCATTGTACAATGCAACCGAAAACAAGTTTTTGTTTTGAGGATTACCATAGTAAGAAGATGGCGGAAACATATGCCACCCTAAAAGCAAGCTAATTTTATGTCTTATAAATGCATCTTTATTGACTTACGAGGAAACCGATAACCACGCAGCTGCTGTGTCGCTTACGTTGTATTCTGATTAAATGAATAATATTCAATGTGAAGTTCAGCTCTTTCGTAAACACAAATCCAAAAATTGTCAAGTTAAATGAGAAAGTACTTTAACATTGAATAGTTTCATTTATTTTTCATTTGATATTCTCATGAGAACGGGTGGGCAGCATGGCGGAGCAGTGGTTAGCGCGCGTGAGGCACAGTTCTGAGGTCATGGGTTCAAATCCAGCTACCGGACTTGTGGAGTTTGTATGTTTTCCCCGTGCTTGCGTGGGTTTCCTCCGGGCACTCCGGTTTCCTCCCACACTCTAAAAACATGCATGTTAGGTTAATTGGCCGGTCCAAATTGTCCCTAGGTGGGAATGAGCGAGCGAGTTGTCTGTCCCTGTGTGCCCTGCGATTGGCCGGCAACCAGTTCAGGGTGTCCCCTGGCCACTGCCCGAAGATAGTTGGGATGGGCTCCAGCACCCTCGTGACCCTACTGAGGATAAGTGGTGCAGATAATGGATGGATGATAACAGGCGAGGCTGTGCCTCCCCTGACTGCTCATCACTAGTGTTTGCCATTATTACTCTACTTTTGCATGGCATCACCATTGCGTCAAAAGTAAGATATATTCATAGATTCAAGTTTTAGTGCGAAAGGGGCTTAAATCAGAGAATCGGAACATATATTCTTTACAGTGACATAACGTATCGCTCGTCTTTGGACCTAGAGGTCGCAGGTTTCAACCTCAGCTGCGCTGAGTTAAATGTCAAAGTGTCCCTGGGCAAGACACTCAAATCCTAACGCAGGGGTAGGGAACCTATGGCTCGGGAGCCATATATGGCTCTTTTCATGAGTACATATGGCTCCGAAATAAAATGTAACTATATCTCTCTGTGGCGTTCCAAAGTGAAGTGATTTCATCCCGATTTTGGTCCATATCAAGCCGAAGCAACTTAATGCAGAAGTTCGATAAGACACCATTTAAACTGATAAATAAAAACGCTGGCAAAGGACTTTGATTGGGTGAGCAGTACAGGTGGGCGGATCCCTGCACAGAGCGCAAGGCACTTCCTTCTCTCTCTCTCGCTCAGTGCAGTCTACACCGAAAGTGAATATGACGATATGCCTATTGTTTGCAGTAATTTGTGACATTTTACAAAAGAACTTTGCATGCACATTGTTTTGAAACCGTTATTAAGGACAAATTTAAAGGCTAAAATTAGCCTCAACACTCTTAACTGAAGGTGGAAGACAAATTTTAAATGGCACATTTACATTGATTTGGGACACAGGATTTGGCAATATTATCCTTTCATAGATTTGATTAAATCACCAAATGACACACAGTGAAATAAAATGTGCTGAACATTAAGATTTTGTCTAGAGAGCGTGTTCGGCAGTTTTTTTCAATTTTATCTTAAAATATATGGTATGGCTTTCTCAATTTCTTTTTGAAATATTTTTTTTGCTTTTATGGCTCTTTGGGTCAAAAAGGTTCCTGACCCCTAGCGGCTCTGATAAGCAGGAAAGCACCTTGCATGGCTGACTCCCTATTAGTGTGTGTACATAGGTAAGTGTAAAGTATATTGTTAAAGCAATTTGGGAGGTCTTCAGTGACTTGAAAAGCGCACTATAAATGAAGTCCGTTTACCATAAACGACTAACAGCGTTTAAGCATAAATATAAACCTAAAACAAAAAAAGGCTTGTTTTACCATTTGCTGAACTTAAAGTCACCCAGGTTTATCCCCCCCCCCTTTTCAAAGCGTTAACAGGCTTCCACGTTCCTTTCACAGCAAATAATGGCAAACGCCGAATCCCACGCAAAAATACTCACTTACTCCGGCTTTAAGTTTAAAATGATCTCCCTTTACTCATTGCACTTGACGCATCAGAGAAAATCAATAGCATATTGAGTGAAGCTAAAGCGCACCTTCCTAAGTGCTAAGGATGCAGAGCGATGAGCACAAGTCATTAGAGTTTATCATCTGCAGAGTGGAAGTCACGTGACTGTATTGCGGTCTAGGAGTGGGACAGATGGGTGGATTTACTCTGTTACATTTACATGGGTATGTTTTGGGACATTTTGTACTTCTAGGAGTATTTTTAAATCACTATAATTTTCACTTTTACTCGACTAAATTTGTGAAGAAAAAAGTGTATTCTTTCTTTGCTACATTAGGTTACATTGAAGCCGTTAAGAATGTAAGCACGCGTTTGTCTGTCTCTTTGGTGGAACGTGCAGTTCACACTTCACTCTGAATTAGTAAGTTAGTTGTTTTTTTTCCAGGGATTCTGTGTTGTTGACTGACTATCAAATTTTTTTTTTGTATTCAATTTTAATTTACGTCTGAAAATATTTTAATTCAATTTTTCCTGTGTTTTTCATTCAATGTGTTTTACATAACAAATGCAAGTGTATTCTTCTATTCCATAGTTTATTTGTAGTTGGACTGAATAACATTTTTGATTATCATTTTGTTGTGTTTTTCAGAGAGTTTGAGTTGCTTTAAGTTGACATTAGAGTCTAATATAAAAAGGTTTAAACTTACACAACATAGCGGCTTGTTGTGGTAGAGTAGAAAATAAATGCTATTATAAATTAGTAGAATATTATATATATTTTTCTAAATTATGAAGCAATTTTGTGCATAATTTAAGATTATTATTGGTCATATACTGATTGAGGGAACCCCCCCAAACCTGTATTTTTTTTCTTTACTCTTGTTTTCTGCTGTGTTTTTTCTTCTTTTTTCACTTTCTTCACACAGACTGAAACACACACACACACACACACACACACACACACACACACACACACACACACACACACACACACACACACACACACACACACACACACACACACACACACACACACACACACACAATTTATACAACTTCATTGGCTAGCTCAGGGGTCTGGCACCTATTTGACCCACACAGCCATAGTAGCAAAATAGTTTGATTTTTTTTGTTTGAGAGAGAGCCATTCTATATATCTTAGTACAAAATTCAGCAATTTATTTCTCTGTGTGACGTTAGATGATTTGATAACATTTATGAAATAATAACAATGCCAGAGCCTGTGTCCTGAATCAAAATACCACTTTAAAATTAGTTTTTTTTTTTTTCAAAAAATGTCACATAAAACTGCAGACGAAAAACACATGAATTTATTTCCCTGCAGTGCAGCGTGAGAGAGAGGTGAGCATGCTGCGTGTGCATAGCTCCGCCCGGCCCTACCGCTCACCCAATCAAATTGTTCCGAGTGCTTGGCTAGCGTTTTTTTGTAATTACAATTTGTTCCGTGGGTGTTTATCATAAAGTGTCGCAACAGTGAACATACATTATTTAATGAGATTCTATAAAGGATTCTTTAGCAATGTACAGCCAAAATGGGGTCTTTTAGAGTGACACCTTGACTGTAAACAGTCAATACAGTGGGACCTCGCTACTTTGCGGTTCCACGTTCGTGGGTTCACAGCTTCTCGGGTCTAAAAAAAATAATGATAAAATAAAATGATAAAATGAAATGATATATATATATATATATATATATATATATATATATATATATATATATATATATATATATATATATATATATATATATATATATATATATATATATATTAAATATATATATATATATATATATATATATATATATTATTTTTTTTTTTTAAAGCATTTTTGAAGGGGCATCGCTACTTCGCGGATTTTCACTTTTCGCTGGTGTTTTTGGTCCCCATTAACCGCGATAACCGAGGGTTTACTGTATACTGGACCGAACAGGAAGTATTATCAATGTAGCTAAGTATTCACTAAACTCCATTTTGGGCTTATCATAGTCGGAAAACTACAGTGGAAATTTGCACTATTAGCAATCTCTGAGCCACATGTGGTCATTAAAAGAGCGATATATGGCTTGCGAGCTATATGTTCCCGACCCCTGGTCCACACCACCATGTTTTTTGTGAGACTGTTATTTTTTTTCGTCTCCTGACAAATATGTTTGTTTGTGTTTTGGTCCAAATGGCTCTTTCAACATTTTGGGTTGCCGACACCCGGGCTAGCTAGTTATTCTGCCTGCAGAGCCTAATAAAAAAGAGTCCAGGGGCTTTAAATGTACTACTTTGCTTAATTAATTTGTTTGTTTTATACTATTATTTCATTATTTATCAATGTATTTAAAATTACCTTGATTATTCTAATCTATTTTCAAATTATATATAATTTAGCGTTGACTGGAAGGACTTCGATGATTCGACTGAGAAGAAAAAAATCAATAAATAAGACGTTGCTCTGGTTACTCAGTACCTGAGTTTTCACCAAGTACTTTTTTACCTTTACTCAAGTTATGATTTGGTTGACTACTTTATTACTCTGAAGTAAGAGTACTTTTACTTGAGTAACTACTCTGGATACTCTACCCAGGTCTGGTCAGGAGCTTCCGCGCTCATTTGGGGATCCCGCTTTTTTGTGTCCAAGTGGAGACGAGGACAGCACGCTTAGAAGTTGGTAATCCTAAAATCGTGCCGGCAAAATGAAAAGCCCTAGCTTTCAAGCCCTGACAACAACAAAGCGCTTCTTCTCTGGGGATTCCACAAAGGCTGAACTGAAATCAACTCATTTTAATTTTTCCGTTCAAACTTAGCATTCTATTTATTATGTTTGTGGAAAAATCATTGTGACAGTAAATCCACCTGCTATTCAAACTTCTTGCGGTACATCAGAAATAAAAGAATACTAAATCGCTTTTGTGCTCAAGTCAAGGCCCGTCCTTTGCCAGTGTTGGTAGACGATTGATACGGATATTGATATTATCGATACTAAGCGAGTACTTAAAACGGGTCGATACTATTGTCCAGGGATCGATACTTGATTCCTTTAGCGATATCCTCAAAGCGCCGGTTGTTTGTACAGAGAGCTCAGCCCTTCTCCCTCTCTCTAGAATAGAATAGAACAGAATTGTCAGGACTAGAACGGAGACAGGACCCACTTGCGTGCGTTTCTGTTAGTTTTATTGGGACAAAGGGAAAGGATGTACACACAATCCGGAGATCACTGGTCGCGGCGAGCAGGTTGCTCAGACGCGGAAGTGGTTTTCTGTGGCGTCCGATGGCGGTGTCGAGAGCGGAAAAAACAGGTCAGTAGTAGAGACGGGGGCCAGAACAGGAGTGAGTCTGGGTCGAAAAGCTTGCCTAGCGTGAACTGCGGTTCGCAGATGGACTGACATCCGGTGACATGAAGACGGGGGTTTGAAAAGTGACAGGGAGCCAATCAGCCTCCGAGGCAGTTTGTGCCAAAGAATAGAATAGAACTAAATAGAACTGAATAGAATAGAATAGAATAGAACAGAATGTTTTTATTGTCATTACACAGACTGTCACGACATTCAAAGCTGCCCCATATAATGCACTATACACATAAAATTTAAAGTAACATAGAATTTAAAATTAACATAGAATTCAAAAGTTGTGCAATTACCAATATGCAAAAAAATACATGGACATTTTCACAACACGAGACAGAAAACAATATGAAAACCCAGTAGGCAGCAACTCTGATAGCAGCAATCAATGACAAATATTGGTTATTTACAGATAATTTGTTATTTAGGGTGCAAATTACAGATTACATGATCAGACAAATAGGTGCAGTTTAGTTGAGTGCAAATTTGATTTTATTATTATGATGGCTTTGGGGAAGAAGGTGTCTCTGTGTGTTTGTTCTGACTTGAATGTATCTGTATCTCCTGCCTGATGGTCGCAGGTTGAAAGGATGGAAGCCAGGGCTAGTAAAGTTCTGTATGATGCCTTTTTCTCTGTTCGGACATCTGGAATTGTAAATGCCAGTCAAGGAGGGCAGTGGGTTGCCAATGATCTTGTGTGGAGTGTTCGTCACCCTCTGGAGCCTCTTCCTGCCTGCTATTGTGTAGCCTGAGTGCCATACTGACACAGCGCAGGTCACCAGGCTTTCCTGACCTGGCCTGCTGCTACATCCTGCTTGCCAAGCAGAGGAGAGGGCCAAATCTGTTTGACCACACTTACCAGAAGCTAAAATTGACAAAGATAAATAGGAAGCATAGCACAGTGTGGAATTTTTTTCCAAATAGGGAAAAGTACAATGCCAGGTGTAATTTATGTTGTCAAGTGTTTAACTACTGCAGCAACACCAGAATGACTTACTGTTCCTGAAAAAGGTCTTCCATTATCATTGTCACTATGAGAACAGAGCCAGCGAGGAAAATATTCATACCTTATTTGCGGACTCAATTTCAGAATATTGTGCAATGACCAGTACTTCTTTTTGTATTTTCATTACATTGTTTTTTTTTTCCTTTTACTCTCTCTCTCTCTCTCTCTCTCTCTCTCTCTCTCTCTCTCTCTCTCTCTCTCTCTCTCTCTCTCTCTCTCTCTCTCTCTCTCTCTCTCTCTCTCTCTCTCTCTCTCTCTCTCTCTTCCTCTCTCTCTCCCTCTCTCTATCTCTCTCTCTCAGTCTCTCTCTCTCTCTCTCTCTCTTCTCTCTCTCTCTTTCTCTCTCTCTCTCTCTTTTCAATCCACCTGCTGTTGTTGCGATATTTTTATTTTTGGGGTTGTGTTGAAACATGCAGGAGTGTGCTCCTTTTACCCGAGCGTCCTTCATGTCAGCACTGAATTAATGAACAAGCCTAAATTTAGCATAAACTTGCTTCCAAAGCCATCCATCCATCCATCGAAAGTAAGGCGAGGATTGCTGCCCAAACATAGGGGGGACGCTGACACATTTGGATGAACCAGGGGTGGGCAACTATTTGGAGTCGGGGGCCGCATTGGGTTAAAACATTTGGCCAAGGGGCACATCCTGGGCGCCTATCCTATTTTTTTCATTTATGACTAAATAAATGCACGTGCAGACATCTTCGTGTTATATTTATTTTAAACTACATCAGTCTCATTAAAATGGTTTTCAAATGATCATAATAAAAGCATTTAAGCTTTTAAGCACTTCATTTGATAAATAGTTTTTTGGTATTACTGTAGTTAAAATTGTTTAGTAATTCTTTAATATTTCAGCATTATGATTTTTCTTGTAGTTCTATGATATTTTTTTAGTATTACTGTAGTTTTGATTTTGTAATGTTTTTGCAGTTGTATTTTTGTAGTATTTCCACAGTAGTATTTTCTTTGTATTTCTGTAGCATTTTTGTGGGATTTCTGTAGTAGAATGTTTGTTATATATATCTGTAGTTTTTTGTAGTCTTTTTTGAAGTGTTACAGTTTTCTTATAATACAGTTTTTGCCAACACATTCTGCATGCGCGGAAGAGGACGCGTAAGGTCACATGCAATGCATTTTTAGCGGAAGCGCTCATGGATGCTAACGCCGAGTATATCCAGCAATTTGAAAGTGTTTGTGCTACTGGTGTGTGGATTGACATCAGAATCTGATTACCGTGTTTTCCGCACTATAAGGCGCACCGGGTTATAGGGCGCACCCCCCAAAAAAAGTTTTTGGTCCTATATTTTCCATACATAAGACGCACCGGATTATAAGGCGCTGCAATGGGAACGTCGACAAAACAGTCAGATAGTTCAGTCAAACTTATTACCCCCTTAACATTCCCAAAGCTTGCAAAGAAGCAAATACGTGTCTCAGACATGTACGGAAACAGTGTCTGTACGATGTCACCAATCACTCAAATGCATCGTTCCAAATATAATTCGGAAGGTAAAAGTCTTGGGATTCAAGAGATGCCAAACATTTCTTGGTTTCCATTTTACTTTTTGCTGGCAACTGTGTGGACAGCAAAGTAAGAATTGTATTGTGCAGGGAAACGGGGTTCTTTACTGTGCATATGACTATAAACACTTTGAATTGAATTTAGTTTTAAAATAGACTCATCACAGAAACATCAAGATCGTTCTAAAACAAGATACCGGGAAAATATAAAGCCGCATAGCTCACCTAAGTTCTCTTGTAGCCATCACGTTTAATCATGATACGTAACCATGGTCTTCTTACAACCGTGAGTGTAGTAAATCCAGGAGAGTAAAATATTTACAAATACAGAATAGTAAAAAATGTTTTCTCTATGCCGTAGTGCAACCCAACCTCTGATTCACATTCATCTTTTTCGGCCAATTGCAGGCTTTGTTTCGCCCTGTTAGGCTATGCGAGCCTGTAAGTGATAAAAAGGATCCGCCCTCTTTACCTCCGAATAACTTTAGCCAATAGTGACTGATTCAAATGATGATTGATATCCCAGCATACACCACAGACTACTTTGCCTTCGGGGGAAAATCTAGTCGGTGGCTGCTTGCCTTAGTTGCAAGACTTTGCGACTTAATATTGATCCATATACAAGGCGCACTGTATTATAAGGCGAAGGGTCAGCTTTTGAAAAAAAATAAAGGCTTTTAGGTGCGCCTTATAGTGCGGAAAATACGGTACCTTCATTATCATTGTATTTCTACAAGAGATTACGGTTGCACTCGAGTTGGGAAAGAAAAAAAACAAAAATTTTAACCACTTATGAATAGAAAAGACATAAAGAATGTGTTTACCTCTGATATAATGTATTTACATCTCAAATAAAAACTATAAACAACCCAGATTTTGCAATTAAACTGGAAAATTATACTGTAATAGTCAGCCTAACAACTGAGAAATCAGTAACAACGATGACATTAAAAAAATAAATAAAGTAAAAAACTTTTCTGAAATAAAATACTACTCATTCTTCAAAAAAATACTTCTTCTGGATAACTGTTTTATATTTAAGTCAAGAGCGTCCAAAGTTAAAACTGTACATAGACGAAAAATTGCATTTGAACCTGCATATGGACCTTAAAACTCAGTCAATGTGACCACTGAAAAATATTTCATTGCATAAATTTATGGAAATGAAATCAAGTATTAATAAGTAAATTGTACAATGTAAAACCTTTAACAGTACAACAATAAATACAGTACTCTTCTGCAATAAAATACTTCTGCAAATAAAATACTTCTTCTGCTCAACTGCATTAGAATCAAGTCAATAACATCTAAAGTAAAAACTGTACATAACTGGGATACTGCACTTGAATATAACATAATTGAGCATAGTTAAAATGGGGAGGAAAGGGAATATTATGCCATTAAAAGACTTAATTGAGCTGCGGCTGTGACAAAATGACAATGCACTAATAATGATACTCAAGACTTTCCATTGCAGTGCTGCAATGTACAGGCATTATATGTGCACGACATAGAATTGCAATTCAGCAGTTTCCGCTTTCTGGCACGGCACTTAATTTATAGGCCTTCAGAGTGCTTTACTTTGTTTTCTTGATTCATGCCAAATAGCTGCAGTTGAGGTCAGTTGGTGCCCTATTTCATCCTGGATATAGTGAAACGATGAAGTTCTTTTTCAGCAGATGTTAGGCTCGACTGGTACGAATAGCCAACTGTGCCATTCAACCAAGGAACAGATTTACTGGCCAGTGTCACAAGACAGGATTTCTTATAAATAATTGAATGAAGGGGATACAAGTAGGCGGGGCAGGCCAGCGTTCGAAGAGGGTCATTTTTGAATCCAAAGAACGGGGTGGGGAAGGTGGGACGAATGTGAGTGCGGAGACAGGCTTTTGGCACGAGGGAAGTCTTGGAGCGAAGAAGAGAGGCGGTGGGTTCACATCAAGCATAGGCAACAATCAAGAAAATGGATTAAAAATGCAGGTTTAAATTGTGATGTGCTTCTCGGCCGAATCCCTAAAGCATGTGCCGAGTATTTCAGATGAGTGGTTCATGAACCGCGGAGGTTCGTTGACAGACTGACCAAGAAAAAATGAGAGCACAGAGCTTAGATAGACTGAAAGCAAATCTGTCAATGAGCCGCAGCTTGGGGAACTCAGGCGGGGCCAATTAGGCGCTATGGCAACCGTGACATTATCAGCATCTCATATATAACAGTAGACATATTAAACCATTTTCATAAATAAATCAGCACAAAATTTGAATACATTTATAATTTTCATTCTATCTCCAAGCCATACATACTCAGAGAGAGCCATAGGTTCTCGACCCCTTGTATGGAGCATTTTCTGCTTATGGGGCTTCATTTTGCCATCAGTGGGTTCATAACATGAGTGAAAACATGGATTGGTTCCTACAAAACACCGTGGTCAACGTTCAAGCACTCGCTGCTTGTCTCCAGCAGCTTTTTGACTTGATTGAAGGTGGCTACAGTTGGGCTGATTATCAGTCTCCCCACCAACCTTGCAACCTCAGAGGAAATGTTTAAATCTAATCTTAAGACTCACTTCTACGCTATAGCATATGAATAACCTATACTTTTCGTGGACAATATCTCTGTATTTTTTGTGATTGCAACATCCTTTGCTGTCTGGTAATCCTGGACACACATGTGCGGTCCCTTCCCAAGGTTTCTTTATTTTCCTCATGTTGAGGTTTTTTGAGTTTTTCATTGCCCTCATGTTGGTTCCAGATCAGAGGATGGTGTAATAATAGTCTGAAAGAAATAGTTTGTGTAATAACATGTGAAGCCCTTTGAGACTCTTTGTGATTAAGGGCTATACAAATAAAAATGACTTGACTTGACCATTACAGTTTCTCAGTCTAATTGGTTTGCTTTCCATAAACTTTAATAGATAGGCCACCTTTTACACTTGCAAAATTCTCTATTGATCAGGACGATGAAACAACGATATTGTTACAGTCTACACCAGAGTTTGAGAATTCTTTTGACCCAAAGAGCCATTAAAAGCAAAAATGTTTAAAAAGATAATTGAAAGAGCCACACAATATATTTTTAGACAAAATCGTAAAAAAGCACTAAACCCTCTCTCCAGACAAAAGCTAATTCTTCAGCCTGTTTTATTTTAATTTGTGACGTTTGATTATTTGATCAAATCTACGAAATATTAAAAAAGCCAGACCAATTTCAATATACACTGGAGATCAAAATAAGCGATCAACTTATGAAAAATTCAATCATTTTGAAAGAATATCATATATAATCAATAAACAACTGGTCCAGAGTTCACTTCAGTGATGAACGCAAACTTAATTCAATTGAGTCTGATGGGAAGCATTCTATTTGAAGACACATTGGAGAAAGAAAAGGCACTAAATGTTTAAAAAAGTCAGTGAAATGTGGAGGAGGAAGTGGAATGGTTTGGAGCATGTTTCTACAGCATTAGTTGAGCCTCTTTTACAGGACAATGCTCCATGTCACACAGCAAAATGGGTAAAGAGTTTCTTTGAGGGGGAAAACAATTAATTAATGGCATGGCCTGCCCAGAGATTTGATCCCAACCCAATAGAGAACCTCTGGTAAGTAATAGCGACAAAGTTATGGTCAAGAAACCCACTACAATCCACTGCCTGACTGTGGAGGAGGTTGGAAGAAGAATGGACCGAAATCACACCAGAGCAGTGAGAGAGACTAGTGCTATCCTTTGGCCACAGATCAGCTGGAGTCATTTACAGCAGAGGCCTGTACACTTTATACAAATTGTTGATCTTGTAACCTTCAGATTTTTTTTCCGTGCCAAAGTTATAGTTGTTCTCTAATTTTGATTGATGCGTTCTCTATATTTGATCAGTGTGTTTTCTAATTAGTATTGTTTTTTTTGTGTGTGTGTGTGAAATGCCTGTGGTTATTTTGTGAAAATAGTGTTTGTAGTAGCATGGTATTGACACAACAAAATGTCCTTAAACTGTCACGGGGAGTGAAGAGGGATTGTGTCCAAATTTTTCAAATGTTTTTACAAGTTGTTCCCTAATTTTGATTTCCAGTGTATATTCGACTTAAATTTGTCTCCCTCCCTCAGTTACTTAAGGCCAGGGTGTCATATTTGACCTGTACATGGCACTATTGTATAATGCAAACAAAAAACAGTGCCACAGCAAATAACGACACGGCAGACTAATACGGCGGCGACTTAAGTAGGGGCTTCACTTGTGTAAAATAAATACAAATTTCTCGAACTATGACTATTATAAAACAAAACGTTGGTATGATAGTTCATGTGTATTAGCCCAGTATTTAAATCAATGTATATTTTACTGAATGTTTTTTGTACCACTTGGAAGCACTAAATATTACACACTGTCCCTTTAAAATGTTGAGGCTCTTTTTGACATTAACATATGTCATTTTTTTAAATAAAATGTTTTATTCAAAAGGTGCAAGCAAAGTTCTTTTGTAAAAATGTCACAAAATACTGCAATCGATAAGGATATTATCATATTTACCTTTGGCGCAGACATCACTGACTGAGAAAGATCCGCCCATCTAATTAAATTGCTCTGAGTAGTTCACTGAGTGTTTACTGGGGGTTCTCATCATAAAGAATCTCAGCAGTGAATATACTTAGTTTAATGAGTTTCCATTTGGAGGATTTCTTGGCGACCTATTGCGAAAACGGGGTATGCTGGTGTAACACTCTGACTGAAAACTGTAGCTAAAATGTGCCTTATATATACTGGACTGAACTCTTATGTGACTCCAGCTGAAGGTGTAACATAACCAAGGTCTAATCATTTGTCTCTGGAACACCACAGAAACAAGTGCTATAGTCAAATTTTATCACCAAGCCATATCTACTCATGAAAAGAGCCATATATGGCTCGCGAGTCATAGGTTCTCGACCACTGTCTACACCATTTTCAATATTCTGTTTTCAACTCACAAAGTTCAGAACCACTTTCTATTCTAATCTGTGCCCCCAAGAACAGCATTTCCATTAGCTCAGTGCACAGTGGTCTATTTTTAAACTCTTGGTATAGTGGAGTATGTGCATGGAATATAAAGCACTTTGTCTCGATAAGCCGCTTGTCATTTTTACAATAGCAGCCAACCACAGTGGCTATTGTTTTATTTGCAGATCTCGTCTATAAACACTTATATATGTGAAGGTTTTGTAAAAGAAAAGAAAAGGGGGTTACCAGTGACAGCTTTGCCCCCCTGCGAGTTATTTTCCTCTCCCTTAAGTGCATATTAAAAGTGGATTGTGTGCTAATAGCTGATGAAAACAAAAACAAAACGGTAAATCAACTTGAAAAATCTGCCGGAGATTCTTCACGCCTTAACTAGCACTACACAGATGGCGCCAAAGTCGGGAGATTTGGAGATTTCATTGAGATGGATTACAATTTCATCTGTTCAAGGTGCGCTTATCTCCACATGTCGTGAGATTGGTTTGGAAATTAACTCAGAAAAAAAGCAATATTCAGGCAAACTTGAAGATCAACATCTGTTTCATGTCACAGTAAGTGATGTCATTAGTCCAGGATTGTAGAGAAATTTGGGTGGTCAATAAATCATTTTAACAAATAATCGATTGACCAATTAAATTGAAAAGGTGAGTTTATCCTTTTTCTAAACTCATCCAGCCTTTTTGGAGCAAAACGTACATTTTTATATCATTATATAAAGAAAAAGCTTGAGTTGTTTTTCCTGTTTTGGATTGTTCAATATACTTTAATCAAGACACACCCTCTCAGATTGATGAAGTTTTCTTTTACTAATCATCTACAAAAGAAAATTACGTGGAACACGAAGCAAAACAAGAATAAGAAAATAAAACAAAAAAAGATAGAAGTTGCTCTCTCACTGCTATGGCCGCCCGCGGCCCCCAAGGGACTGGTTCTCAAAGCCCTTCCAGAATGTTCCTTTGTTTTACGAGGTTTATATAATATCCAACCATTCATTATCTGCACCGCTTATCCTCAGTAGGGTCGCAGGGGTGCTGGAGCCCAACCCGAACTTGTCGCCAGCCAGTCGCAGGGCACACAGAGACATACAGTTGACTTGCACATTCATACCTAGGGACAATTCGGACCGTCTAATTAACCTGGATATTTTTGGGATGTGGGAGGAAACCGGAGTGCCCAGAGGAAACCCACGCAAGCACGGGGAGAACATGCAAACTCCAAACAGTAAGGTTCAATCTCATGATCTCAGAACTGTGCTGCACACGCGCTAACCGCTGTGCTGCTGTGCTGCCCAGATATAAAAAAGCAATATTGGCAAAGTACAGAGAGGAAGAAAATGGCGTCTTAATTATATAGGAAAATGGCGTCTGAATTATATAGCAAAAGATAGATGTGAGCAAATCACCATTGTTATTCTTCTTATTATAATTATTCTATTAATATAATGGTAATTATAATTATTATAATTGTCATGAAATTGTATTATTGTCATTATTGGTGACTGGATGATATAGGGTGATTACTAGCATTATAGAGTTAATAGATGGGTAAAACTAAATAAATCTGGTAGGAAAAAAACAGTGATGGAAGTAGTGATACTGATGATAATGAAGAGACTGTGTATCCACAGAGCCAATGTGTCGAGAGGTGTTATTTGTTTGAAAATGCACAGAAGAGCTAACTGCAGTGTTCATTTTACCTCTGAAAAGTGATGGGTCCCGGGGACTTGCATGCTCAAAAATCTATGGGTTCCAACAGAGATCTAGGGGTCCCCAAAATTTAGTGTAATCGGGGTTGAAATTGTGAATCGGCTACAAATATATAATATAAATCCATATATTCATTCAGTTTTAATCAACACAGTTTATTGGTAATACAAATCACTTATCACTTCAAGATTTTTCAGTTCACAAAATATTGTACATTATACAAAATAATATTGCTGAAATATTAATCTATATATTAATGCAGTTTTAATCATCACAGTTAATTGGTAATACAAAGCAAATTATCACTTCTGATTTTGCAGTTCATATATTCTTCGTGGTTTGCTGTCCCGCCTCAGTTGTAATGCCTTCTCAAAGTCCAATCCATTTTCATCCTCCTCATAGCGTAACCAGGAATATAATTTAGTCCATTTTGGCAGAAAAGTCTTTTTCTTGCTAGTATTCTTTTGTTTATTTTCTTCCGTCGAATCGTTCACATCAACACACGTGTTTTCCTGCCACCGCGATCTTCCGAAGAATTTCTTCGCAGTTTTTTCAAGCCGGAATTATTGCTGTTGTTATCACTTTCTGCATGATGTTTTGACTTATTACTGACACTGAAGGTATTAGCAATTTCGTGTTGATTTTCACCTTCCCTTGATGACAAGCACCAGAACAATGACGTAATCTAGAAGGAACGAGATCTCGTTTGCCGAGATCGGCGTGCAGACAACAACTCGAACCGCGAGACCAAAACAACAATGGCGGATCTGCCTGACGAAAATTTTGGATTGCGGTAAATCTTTGTTAAAAAAAAAAGTAATCGGGTAATAATAACAATTTTGTGGCAAAAAGGTTGCAAGTTGATTTTAGACTATGCGTCCCCAGCAAAAGTGATGCGTCTAGGACGCAGGGACGCGGGCAAACGAGAACACTGTAAGTGTGGGACACAATTATTCATCAAGTCAAAGGGGTAGGATTTAATGAGCATTTGCTTCTTCCTACTCCCTTTCGAACATGTACGATAACATTGTTTATGGTTTTTTCTATGGGTTTTTTTTCCCGATTTGTTGTTTTGTTTTTGTTTTGTCATGTTATATGCTGGTCTAGCACTCTGACTGTTTATATAAATATATGGATTATCATCAAGGTGCCTTGTTTACCACAAAATGATTTGGATCCAAATAAAGATTTGATGGTTAAAATAATGAAAATAATACAACTGAAAACTCCCACATTTATGACTATATACGCAGAGACACATTACAATATCACAACACTAACATGGATGAAGTATGTAATTTTTTTTCCGCGCTTTGGATTTATTTGATGAAAAATACATGAAGCGCATGTAACTGTGCGGTGGGAAGGCAGCTTGTCAAGCGTTTTGATGCGAATGGCTGCGTATCATCCCGGCAGTGTCCCACTCAGCCAAACACAACGACTTTCCACCGCCCTTGGATTTTTGGGGAGGGGGTAACGTCAGGTCTCCATGGTAACAAGATTATTGCATCACTACTCCATAGCTGCTGTTTGGCCAGGCTCTGCGGCAGTGTCACTGCGCGTTACTGAAAACAAACTCATTAGTTAGCTTCATTTAAATAGTAATTGCGTCAAACCCAGATTACTGGCACTAAAGTGTAGCACCTTATTCTGAAAGTCACTCTCTAGTTACAAATGATTGTACGTATCGGGGTTGGCAACTATTTGGAGTCAGATATGGCCAAGGGGCCGATCCTGGAGTCCGATCCTATTTTTCCATTTAAGAATAAATATTTGATTAATTGCAGGGTCGGCGGATCAATCCAAATTTCAATATTATCGGCACTGAGCTAATACTTGGAACAAATCTATACTGTAGTATTGGAATCGATACTGTGTTCCTATTACAACTATCACTATGATAAGGTTTTTAGTGGGCTGTAAGGTTAGGCATACATGATAACTTTTAAATCTTATTCAATTGTGCTTACACTTTATTTGCACTACTGACTTTATTTTCAAAATATCGTATATTGGAATGTATTCTAATTGTCTTGTTAACATTTGCATAAACCTCCGCGGTTCATGAACCACTCATCTGAAGTTTGTAACTTGTATAAAATTGTATGAAATCTCTTATAGTCAAATAGATAAAATATAAAATCCTTAATTGCATACGTATGAATATCGGGTTGGTGTCAATTGATTCAACCCTGTATTTACTTGGATCGGATAGACGTCAAAAATAATGGTATCACCGACCCCTAGATCAGTTGCTTCTTGCGAGAGCAAAGAAGGAACAGTTGAAGAACAGACAACATTGTGATACGTGATCTGCTTTTAAAATGTAGCGGAGTAACGCACCATGTTGTGTAAACCATGTTGAATAACAAATTTTCATTAATAACACATTACAATACTTCTTACCAGAGGTAGGTAGTAACAAGTTACATTTACTCTGTTACATTTACTTGAGTATGTTTTGGGATATTTTGTGCGTTTGGGATAATTATTAAGTCACAATACTTTTTTTAATTGAGTAGATTTGTAAAGAAAAATGGTACTCTTCTACATCAGGCTACATTAAAGCTGTTGTGAAGTAATTGAAATCCGACCTCCACGTCCTTCGCTTGCTTTTTCTCTCTGGTGAGAGCCATTGTGCGGCCTAAGCCCTGCCCCTTGTAAAGGGGCAGTTTCACATACCAAGCAGGTGGCTGTTTTAAAGCAAACCGGAGGCTGTGTCATAGGCCATGGAGCTCAAAGGTAAAAAGAGAAAAATAACTCACAGAAATTAAACTTAATTAATTTTAATTACTTTCCTTTTTTAAAAGGTTGCTTTATTATTTTTATATATGCACGCTACGTTTTATTGCACTATTTTTGTTGGCCAGGTAAGAATACAGTATGCACTTTTGTTGTTATTTTCCTATTCTCAAAATGCAATTACCTCAATAATTGGATACATCAATTGCATTTCTTTAATTTCATCAAAACAATTAAACAATCTGCGATTCATTAATAAACTTGAGGTGGAATCATCCATCAGAGTAGTCACTTTATTCTTTACAGGATGTGGTGCATCCAACTTTGACTATAGGCTAATATTTAGATGAATAAATACAGCATGTGTTGCATTCATTTTGAGGCTTATGTAAGCCTTATATTTTTTTGCGGCTCCTGACAAATACGTTTTTTGTTTAATTTTTCAGGTCCAATATGGCTCTTTCAACATTTTGGGTTACCGACCCCTGAGCTCACTTGCTGTGTATTTTCAAATTTTTAATTTTCTGAATGAACGGTTGTTTAAAAAATAAATAAATCAATAATTTTATTCGTTGTTACAGTTACTCAGTACTTGAGTAGTTTTTCACAGGGTAGATTTTTACTTTTACTCAAGTAATTTCCTGGATGACTACTTTCTACTTTTATTTGAGTCACATTATTCTGAAGTAACAGTACTTTAACTTGAGTCAAATGTTTGGCTACTCTACCCACCTCTTCCCCTTACCAAGAAAAGGAATTCATGACAGGAACGCGTTCCTTTGTAACACTGCTTTGCAGCAATGCGTGTACACCCTGGCACGTGCTCCTGTGCATGCTGATAAACCGACTCTGAACCCTTAACAGCCAGAGCGACCCTTTTTCGTTTCCTGTGGCCCAGTTTAGCATACGCCCCTGGGAAGGTAGGTTCTTAAAGCCTTTGGCACGTTTTAAATTGAGGTTAAAGCTCCTTTCAAGGAAAGGATACTTGTAAAGGATTGCCGCATAAAAAAAACCCCCTCACCTATCTTGTAAATAAAACACATATGGCCCTTTAAAAGCAGTCTTAGGAGACTCACTTAGACAGAAAAAGCATCTCCTCATGCACTTGGCGCCTCACTAGAGGTCACGATGACCTTGCTGCGTGGATGAAGCTCACTCTGCACCCTGAGTGGCTTCGCCCATGCTGCTATGCTGGCTCTGAGAGGAAGGAGGGAGCAAACAAGGATGTGGAGGAAGCAATGCATGGATATAACCAGGGGCAATTTTAGGTTCAGGTTTATGTTGATAAGTTAGCAGAAAAAACTTTACCATTTTATTAATAGGAACATTATATAAAGATTCTGATATAAACTTATTTACCGATCTACATGGGTGTAACCAGCCCATTTTTGGATGCTCAAGCACCCCCAAATTCAAGCCAAGCACCCCAAAAATGATAACATTTTTAAAACTCTTAATAAAGGAAAAGATGATAAAAGCGCCAGCTAAAATGTAAAAGTGTCAGAACCCGACCTGACAGTGGACCCAAACGCGTATCGTTTTAAGACCAAGCTTTATTTTACGGAAACGGGGCAGTCATGGATCAGGGGAACAAAGTAGTCTTCCTTATTTTTACCACCTAAGGCCTGACTGTGAGAAGGTCTCTGAATGAGTGGAACTATGACGCATGCAGAACCCCTGGGTATTATTATTAATGTTTACAACAAAAAAGAGGGAAATAGAAACGCCTCAAAAATGGAGATATGTTTTTTTAAAATAGACAATCTGATGAATATTGGATATGGTGCACATGGAAAAAAAACACCGTATATTTCTTCTTTTGGTGGTTCTAATTTGCGAAAGTTTACTTAATACGGGTCATTATGAAAAGGAATAACTGAGAAGATTGAAGGAATTCTATATTTTTTTAACAGAATTACTATTACAAAATGGCATATTGGTTCAAAATGGCATCCTTTTACATAAATTGATTGTTTGATTGTTTAAATATGTTTTGAAAGTTTAATTTTTTGGTCACTATAATTATTTTGTTAACCCACTATTCCAGAAAAAAACGATGCTTTTATGTGGTATGTGACAGTGACACATATTATCATGGGAAGTATTTGTAAATAAATATAACCTAGGTTTATATATTTATTTGCAAAGATGAAAAATGTTGTATTATAAAAACTGTCTAAGCCCTCAAACACGAATAATTTGTTAAACAATTAATTGTAAAGAACCTAAAAGTAAATAATTTGATGAATTATAAAATAAATAGATAACACAATTCAGTTTTTAATATTGAACACCTGCAAAGGAGATTCCATAGGATGCAGTTTGTTATTTTAAACCATTATTGCGCCCTGTTTGTTGTTTCGATCATCATTATTAATCTCACTTTGCTGATGTTTGGAGTTTTTCCTTGCCCTCATGTAGGTTTTAGATCAGGGGGTGGTGAAATAATAGCCTGTAATAGTCTGTAGTCTATACAGCCCTTTGAGACTTCTTGTGATTAAGGGCTATACAAATAAACATGACTTGACTCGTATAGGCGTAGATTATCTTTTTTGCCAAGGTATTGGATCGAGATGCTCTTTTGACAGTTCTACCTGTCTCAGTTGACTACACATCAATGCAAAGCTCTCAGAATAAATCTGGTATATCCCAGCTACAACCTCCCAAGAAGGCCATGATATCTTAATTCTGCTTAGGAAGGACTTTTTGTTTTAAATAAATGAATGAAACTATCAATTACAGCTTTATCAAATCCCATCCTAAAAAATGATGAAGTATCCACCGTTGCCTATTGCCTGCTCACGACAGTCGTGATATTTCTCATCCAAGATTTAATTATTTCACAAGACTGGCATCTCGAGAGCAATTTTACTACCAGGCTAGTCAATGACTTTTGGGAATACAGGAGGTTTGGTCTTGTGTCACGCCTGGTGTTGGGCATGTTATTTTAAAAAGTAATCAATTGTAGTTACTCACTACTTCTTCCAAAAAGTATCTGAGTTAGTAAATGAATTATTCTGCAGTAAAAGTAACTACTTACCAGACATGGGGACTTGAGACTTAGTGACTTGGACTCGAGTCGACTCGAGTCGCTGTTTTTATGACTTGTGACTTGACTTGGACTTGGCAATCTAAGACTCGGGACTTGACTTGTGACATGACTTGCCCAAGAAAAAAATACTTGGGACTTACTTGGGACTTGAAGGTGAAGACTTGAGACTTACTTGAGACTTGCACATGTGTGACTTGGTCCCATGTCTGCTACTTACCAGGGAAAGTAACTATTTCAAAAATAAGTTGTTGTATGTCAAAGAATTTGAAGTATAAGAAGCAGTATTCGAGTCAGTTGAATAGAAAATAAACACACAAATAGTTGTGCTGTAGAACCTTGTAATATTCATTGCACCTCACCAGCAACAGATTTATTTTACACTTGAAGTGCAACAAAAACAAACAATACACAAAAAAACAACAACAACGAGCAGTAAGCAATATAACGAATACATATGAATATAGTTTTATCAATTAAAATTTACTCTCACAGCCTGGTCAAGTAGACATTGGCAAGTGAACTTAAAATATTTTCTTCACAACAAAAGTCGATAGATAACAATATAAAGTGAGTTTCACTCTGTAGCATAAATCACGGTCTCAAGTCAGAAGACCGGTCAAGTAGATATATGCTACTGTATTTGTAATTTTTTTTCACAACAAAAGTAAACAGCTAAACTATAAATCACACAACAAAGTGTGTTTAACCCTGCAATGTAAATTCAACAACCTAAGACAAATGAGAGACTTTGTACTTCTTCTTTCGCGTTTCCAGCCAACCTAAATATCCTACCACTTCTTCAACAATTGATTGTATCTAAGAAGCAGAAGTTTATCAAACCTTGCGGCAGATAGCTTGTTCCTTAACACAAGAGACACTCGAACCAAGGGTTAACTACAAACCAGACTTCAATGCTGCCTAATTTAGCTGAGTAAAAGTACTGTTTTTCCTCACAAATTTACGTAATTAAAGTAAAAGTATAGGGATTTAAAATTACTCCAAGAGGTACAAAATTTCCCAAAACTTACTCAAGTAAATGTAACGGAGTAAATGTACGGAGGTAAGAATACACTATGCACTTTTGTTGTAAATGTACTCCGTTACTACCCACCTCTGCATGTAACGCACTGCTTTTGAACGTCAGTAATGGTAATGACATTTGTTGGGAATTAAATATCAAAATGTATCATTTACTAAATTGTTCGAATTAGTTATCTGACTCCATGAACCAAACACAACCTACATTCACCCAACAATTTTTGCGCGCTCGTTTCTTGAGGGAAAAATGAACAGGAAAGCCGACATTTTCACACGGGTGCAGATTTATTTTCCCTAACAATTTAACTAAGTGTACTCCATTCTAAATGGCCGAATTAGCAACGTTGGAGTCTCTGGGGATCCTTCTTCTGAGGTCCTATAGCTTTCTCTTCTTGGCCCACGTCTCCCCGCAAGATGGCGTCTCGGCTCCTCCCATGGGCGTGCCAAGGAATTGTTTGCACCCATCGTTCTCACAACACAGCGCCTTGCTCTCAAAACAACGCCTGCCATAATCACCTGAGTCCTGTTGTCAAAAATTTCCTAGACAAAATATTATGCATTTCGAACAGCCTGTCCTGTTATTGAACTAAAGCCCACTCGGTGAAAATCTTGCATTAAACTCAATAAATGTAACGTGTATTCAATCATATAAAATCCTTTATAGTCAAATGTATGAAATCCTTCACATTGTAACGATAGCAAAAATAATTAAAGCTAGAGGGCCTTATTCCCAACATTGGTCACGCTTGACACTAGAAACAACACGAATTGTAAACTATGAAAATAATAATCTTATTCGTACATTTGAGTCCAACTAAGGCTTTCCACTTATCTCCCTGATAAAACAATAATCCCGGAAAATGTATTTCCCTGGATGATGGATGCATCTACAAAAGCTAGTTGCTCAAACAATGCGGTTTTCTCTCCGGTCACGTACAAACATGAGTCAGCTCATTAATTAGTCAGCAACTTTAGAATCTGACTTTGCACAGATGCATAAACAAACCCTCTTTTGTCATTTTTCCACCTCGCGAAATAAACTAATCGTAACGCGTCGCAGTGTTTTCTAGGTCGCTCTTCAAAACCTTGACAAAAACAGTCACGACGGTTTGTCATCTGAATCTTTCATACATTTTTTTTATTGTGTGAGATTTCAGTTTGTAAATACACTGGAAGGGACTAGAACTTGCATATTTTAATGAAAAAAAATAAGACAAAATAGTCAACCGTGTTCAAACTTGTGCTGTGATATTATAGTTTTTGTAAGTCATTTTCAACTGAAAAGAACAACTTTTGCTAAATTAAAAGTATGGGTTTTGTAAGGATTCAGCACTAATGTTATACCCTTTATATACTCCAGGTATGCCTTGTGTGTTATGTAAGACTATGCATTATTACCAGCCTCCTTTTTGAATGGGCCGTGTTTTTATTTTTTTATTTCAATATATTTCTTCCTCTCCGCAACGCCTAATGTTCCATCCCCCTTCCTCATTAAAGCCTTAAATTTGACGCTTGTGTCTGCGCCTGGATTCTGTCTTGCTACCTAAAACAGGTTTGGTCCAAACTGAACTTATCTGTTGCCGTCAAAAGTGTCTACATTGAGAAATTGACAGTGACATAAATCTTAGAGCGTGTTTGAATGTGTGTACTTGTTAACTGAATCATTTTATGTTTGTTTTTCCTGTTCTTCAGACACCTGCAACAATGTTTGCTGCTTATTCCAGGGTTGTTTGTTATTTCTTCTATTATTACGCACAGTTGTTTGTTATTTTGGCTCACTGTTTGTTGTTTTGCTCATTATTTTGCACTGCTGTTCATTATTTTGATTAAGCTTTTTACATCGTTGCCAATATTGGCTAATCATGTTGCTGTTCTTTGTATTTCACAACTTTTAGGGTTTTTCTTTGTAACCTTGGATATTTAATAAAAGGAAAGAGGGTTTGATCCTCTCCTGTTCTCCTTGCAAGTTCAACAATTATTGCTGTCTTCTGTCCTTATTTTGAGTGTGCTTTTATAAACTAATCAGTATTCGTATTTGTAATTTTCCCGTATTTTACCATCACTGTTGACCAATGTTCCTTATTAGAACATTTTGGTGGTCCTAATGTGGCTAAGCCCACTTTTTAGGATTAAAACAATGTTTCAGAGTTTGAGTTCCACTTTGGTTGGGGTTATGTTAAGGGTTAAGTTTGGGCTAATCAGATTTGATGGTTATCGTCAGAGGTTACAAAACGCATTTTATTATTTGAATTTCTCAATTAAACAAAAAACAAAACTGTGTTTATGTGTGTTAAAGCGACTGCGTTTGCTTTCTTCCAAATACAGCCTATTAACCCTTGGATGCAAAAGCGGGGTCAAAAATGTGGACCCGATTTGGTAAACTGAAAATATATGAGAGCCAACTATTTAGCTTGGCTGTCTTTGAACAGTCTTCAATAGATTCACCCTCTGTGAAAGGTGTCCACTACATGGCGATCAGCGTCGCAACCTCGTAGCTCGTTTATGTAGCATTCATTCCACTCGTAGGTCCATGAAAACGTGAGTTGTGCCTTTGAAACTGCTTCCAGTTACTTCACCTTTTCACAGTTTTGGTTCCAGTAAACGTTCTGTAGTCTGCATCTTTTATCCGGCAGTGCCTCTTGGCCAGTCTCTTGGGAGATTAGACCGAGGGAAATGGTTCAAATTTCGGTGAAAAAATACTCCCATTTCCAATTGTCGGTGGCCTTCACAGTCAACTTTACTTTTTTATTCACAGTCGCCATTTTGGAAATGGGATGGGATAAATGTCTCACGGAAAGCCAGGGGCAAAGTGATCACAGAGTTACTCCATCATCTGGTGAAATCGTGATTTTTAATTTTATTTTAAAAAAAATATGCTCGGGCACAAATGTATTTTATACTGCGGCCAACATTACTGGTGGGCCACATATTATTAGTTTTATGACAGAGGCTGTGGGCCAGTTACATTTTTATCACGGTCTGTAACTGGCCCCTGACATTTCTACTTGTTGAAGTTGCTCAGGGGACACAAAATAAAACGTAAATGCAAAAAACAAAATACACACGTAGGAAAATTGAAAAACGTATTTTAAATAAAACACTGCGCTTTTTTCACGAGGGAGGTCTATGCCTGAGCAGGAATAAAAAGGACTCGTGGTGGAGCTCTCTGGGGCTCGGTGAATCTCTGCACTTAATTGTCTCCCCGCTGCTGTGTTTGAATGTTGTAGCAATGTTATTAATGTCGCTGTCTGCTCTTCGTCTTCTGGCGCTAATGGATGAGACGGACTCACATCACCTATGAAAATTAAAATTGCATCTCATGTTATTCTAATTGTACCATACTTGAGCCTATGGGACTTTGTAAAGGCCAAGTAATCAGTCTTATGGAAATGTGTGTAATAATAGCTACTGTTGGGAATAACACCGTTATGTAACGGTGTTATTTTTTTTAGTAACAGGGTAATCTAACTAATCATTTTTTACACTGCTACTGATTTAAAAGCGGTGTGTTACTTTCAATATAACGTTTTTCCGCTGTCCTCCAAGTTGTTTACTTCACGTCTTTTCGGATCATGTCACCATTCAAAATAGCGACTACCTTATAGATAGACAGCAATTATGAATATCGTACTTACGAAAGTGCTGAAAGAAAAGGCAAATACGGAGCCCCATATTTGACAGCATCCCAACGAAAGGAGCTTGCTCCCCACCAATCAACAGCTGGTTCCCTCCAAGACGCCTTTTTTCTCTTGTAATTGGCCAATATGCATTTTTTTGGGTAATTCTGTTTTGTCGACTTTACATTTCTTGAGCATTAAAAAGGTTAAAACTGTTTATATATTATCTTTTTTTGTAGATGTATGAATATGTTTTTTAGTTTTAATGTGATTGTATAAAAATGTAAAGTTTATTTTTTGTTCTTTCTTCTTTTGTCTTTATGTTATTGTCCCTTTTTTCACTTTGTCCTTTGTTGTCTTCATTCTTCCTTTTTTTAAGCCATTACGTGCATAATGTTACATAATAACTGGTAATGTAGGGATTAAACAAAAAAGACCTGATAAGCTGCTTGGGACTCAAAAAAGTGGCCCTATTTGGTGAGTCGAGCCAAAAAAGCCAGTTCTTTAAAAAATTCAGAATTACCATTTTTACAAGCAAATTCTTTGACGTTTGACAACTTATTAAGTACTAACTGAAATAGTTACTGTCCCTGGTAACTAATTACTTTTACTATAGATTAATTCAGTTACTAACTCATTTACTTTTTGAAAGAAATAGTAACTATAACTGATTACTTTTTTAAAGCAACATGGCTTACACTGTTAATATCTGTGACGGTTTGCTTATGGTAGGCCTCTGAGACCCCTGATTGTCAGGTTTTTACTGGTTTTAATTAGGAGTAATGACTCAGGGTCTTAGGTCAACTTCCTGTTATTTTGTTTTTGTTGCTAGATCTCAAAAACAAAAAACCCAATTAAAAGTTTGAGTCAAAGGTTTTTGAAGCTCTTTAAAGCAGGGCTCTCAAACTCAATTAACTTGGGGCTGCTAGAGCAAGGGTCTGGGTGAAGTTGGGCCAAATCCGATTTTCCATAACAAAAAATCTGATAAAACTATTCTACTCTTCTCAAATGTAGTTTTTAATTCTCTAAACAAAATAGGTTCTAAAATGAAAAAATAAATACATTAAAAAATTGAGTGCTAAAAAGCACAAGAAGGAATACAAACTACAGAGACTCGAAAAGACCAAACGGCACCATTCTTCTCATTTTAGTTTTTTGGGTTCCCTTAGCTGCAAGTGACGGATAATAATGTCCGTTCCCTCTAAGTGAGACTCATGTTATGTAGAATATATGCAAATTTCCAAACCAATGAGTATTTTTTTAAATGCACGTTTATATGAAATTTCACATACTTTTGTTTATTTTAAAATGATTATTGTTTTTTCTTTAAATGAAATTGATTTTTTTTTACCACTATGAAGCGTAATAGGTTTACATTAAAGTACAATAGCGACAAACTTACCAGAGCACTAGATAATACACACTGCCCCTTTAATTAATGGTTATCCCCCCCAAAAAATTAAAAACAATGCAAAATTAAATAGTCAAAGAATAACTGGCTCACTGGCAATTATGTTTGATTGTTATTTTTTTTTCACGGATGGTTAAAGTTTGGTGGTTGGCAATACTGGTATTTTTTGTATCGATTAAATCTAATAAAAGACAGGGTAGTATCATATGGTACAGATTCAACGCTGATACTATTTACTTTTTGCTCATGAATAATTAAAACCAAAAAAGCTGCAGTATAACAACAATACAAATACTCAATTAAAAAGGCCAGCTAGACAAACTAAAATACCATATGTTCCAGACTATAAAGTGATTAATAAACTAAATTCGGCAGTGCATAATTCCAACGAAATGCTTCAACATTGGGTGATAATTTTTTTAATGAAATGATTAATTTTAGTTGGTAAACCAGCTTCCTTAATATTTATGTTCAATGAAATATGTCTCTACCTTTTGTTTAACAATACTTTTAAAATAAAAAAATGGGTTGAATAAAGTGTAACCACAATTGGATTGAATTAAAATGTTACAATGTATCGATAACCTTACGAAAAACTAACATTATTGGAGAGAAGTCTTGTCAGCTGTAAAAAGCATAGAGAAAGAGGAATAGAAAGAGGGGTGGGGGGACAGAGAACGTGTAAGAGAGGTAGATAGGGATTGAATAGTTACTTTATATTGTTTTACTGTTGGCTTTTGTTGTGAACAAAATATTTGAAATGCAGTTGCCTACTTCTGCTTGACCAGTTGTCTCGGGTCATGAGGGTTTGATTTATTTAGTTTATACTGCCGTGTTTAATGCACTTTATATTGTTGAACCGTTTACTTTTATTGTGTGAAAAAACTTGTCGTACAGAAGCATATGTCTACTTGACCAGTTGTGAGAGTTACTTTATATTATCTACTGCTGATTGTTTGTTTATTTTGTTCACTGTTTATATTTGTTGTACTTCAAACATGAAACACTACTGGTTTTCATTGTTACCAGTAGCAGGAGAAGCCTCCTGATCTGACTCAGATACGGCACCTTTATCGTCAGGTCACCGATGTTTCTCGTTTAAAGCATGAGACAATACAATCTTAAATAGTTGAAACAAAATTAGTGATCACACCGTTGAAACTTTTTACAAAAAAAAAAAAAAAAACAACAGCAATTTGGGTTAAAATAATCACCTATAGAGTTACAAGTGCTTGTTGTGTGTGTGCACGTCAAAGGTCGTGAGTGGGCAAATAATCACCGCTCATGTGAGGTGAATACCGAAGTTTTGAGATAGAAACTAATTTAATGAAGAGAAAACATCGGACAGGAAATTGGTCTCTGTGTGAAGGTTAATTCACAGGCTAAAGTGCACTTAATGTATTGGTGGCTGTGTTCACAGCAGTGTTGGGCACGTTACGTTAAAAGAGTTATAAGTTATAGTTATTGGAACTGAATTACTCAATAGTAAAAGTCACTAGTTTACAAGGTAAGGTGCAACAAAGATAAATTATTGAATAAAATACATATCATCAGTAAGCAATATAAAGTGAATTTAGCAAATAAAATCTAACTCCCACAACCTGAGACGTCTAGTCATGTAGACATAGACTATTGTACTTCAAGTATTTTGTTCTTGACAAAAGTCAATTCTAAAACGATATAAACTATGTTTCAAACTATGAAAACTAATCACAATCTCTAGTCAGACATATGCTCAAGTTAACTTATGCTACTATGATTATCATACAAAAGTAAACAGTTCAACAATATAAAATATGGTTAACACTGCAGTGTCAGAAATACATAAATCAAACTCGCACAACCTGAGACAACTGGTCAAATAGAAAAAGGGAACTGCACTTTAAATATTTTTGTTCACTACAAAAGCCAACAGTAAATTAATATAAAGTGACTATCCAATCCGCCCTATGCTTTCTCAGTCGGATGCAGAGATTATAATTCATGCGTTTGTTACCTCCCGTCTCAATAACTGTAATGCACTACTCTGGTCTCCCAAAGTTCAAAATGTAGAGCCTTCTGCTGGTAAAAAATGCTGCAAGCGAGGCTTTTCACTAAGACAAGAAAGTTTGATCATATTACCCCGTTTAAGGTTCTGTTGGTAGTATACAAAATTATCCATGGACTTGTTCCCTCATATCTTTCAGATTTAATTCCCCCTATGTTCCGGTCTCCTAGTGATCCCAAGAGCCAAGAAGAGATTTGCAGGTTCGAAAGCGTTCTCCATTCGGGCCCCGGTGCTGTGGAATGCTCTTCCCCCTGAGATTCGATCTGCAACCTCAGTGGAACTGTTTAAATCTAGGCTTAGAACACACTTCTATTCTATAGCATATGAATGACCTATATTTTATGTTGACAATATCTGTGTATTATTTTCCCTCATGTAGGTTTTAGATCAGATTGATGGTGTCATAATTGTCTGTAGTTTGCAATAGTCTTTGATATGTACTTTGAGACTCTTTGTGATTAAGGGCTATACAGATAAACATGACTTGACTTGACTTAACTTGACTTGACTTGCTTCGTTAGCTTAAATGAGAGCCGTGTTCACGTTCCTGTGTTGTTGGCGAATGAATATGCCAAAAGGGTGACTGAGGATGTCCTGCTTATCATCCATATACACAATAAGACTGTACACTCATGAGACAACACGTTGATTTGTGCTAAACAAAGTAAGGCACCACTTTGACCGGCGGTAACGGTAACAGCCTTGCGACAGTGTAAAAAAAATGTTATATCATCCCGTTATTAAAAAATCAACGCCGAAATGACTTTCTTTAGAATGCCGTTATTTCCAACACTGGTTGAAATCCAAAATTAAACGTCCAAAATTACACTAGAGAGGTCCACTTCTTAGATCCGTAATCACCACATACTTCAAAGACAAGCTTTGTCAAACTGGTAACATAAAAGACATAAAAGGTTTCAGTTCAGGGTGACAGTATTGTCCGTTGGCACTTTTTGCCGTGCAAAGCCTTATTCGTGGTCTCACGGCTTAATTCCAACAAATAACGCCAGAGGCTCCTCAAAGTCAAAGCACGTCTCTGTAAGTTGTGTGATTCCCACGCAGGCAACACATTGCACTGTAATGTCAGCCTATCAATTTTCTATATTATTGTATGTTACTTTTCATAAAATTAGATCATTTGTCTTCATTGGCACAATCCATGACTGGACCCGAGAGTTAGAATGTACTTTGTTTGCTAGGAAAAGTCAATGATAAAAGAGTTAATGAAATGTAAGTTCAATTACATTAATCACTCCAGCAATGCACGTTCATGAATAGACGAGGACTATCCTATTCCTCCACAAAGCATAGCGGGAGGAGGAAGAGTAAAGGACACAAGCTTACGTTCATGAATATAGGATTTCAGTGGCCTACCTTTTCTCTAGTCACACCTTCTCGCTTACACTGACTAGTTTCCAATGAGGTTAAGACCTTGAAATCAGGGGTTTCCTGCTCGGGTTTTGAAATCGGTTTGGGCCTGAAACTCGGTTTTTAAAGCATTGATTGGGTATCTAGGTAGCATTTTCAATTATGGTTTAGCGTTCCTACGGTTTAACAATAGGGTTCCCCACTAGGGTTCGGCCCAGAAACTTTTTTTTAAAGCATTCCTTGGTTTTCCTGCTATGTTTTAAAACTATGGTTTGGGCGAAAGACTAGGATTTTGAAGCATACCTAGGGTTTCCCGGCAGGGTTTCCAACTAGAGTTAAGCCCTAAAACTAGTGTTTTAAAACAATCCTAGCTTTTTAAACTAGGATTTGGCTCTGAAAGACAGGTTTTAAAGCTTAACAAAGGTGTCTGATTAGGTTTTTATATTAGGGTTTGGGCATGAAACTAGGGTTTTAAAGTTTTCCTTGGGATTTCGCCTACGGTTTCAAACTAGGGTTTGGCCCTTAAACTAGGATTTTTAAGCATTCCCTGGGGTTTCCCGCTTGTGGGGGAAAATGAACTAATTGACATTGTATATTTTGTTGTGTTATGAAAATACAAAGGGCGCTGAAAGAAAAACAAAAAGCACTGAGGCGCAGTAGAGATGGCTGCCATGAAAGCAAGGAGGAAAAAAACGAGTTTGAAGCACAAGAATTGTCTCGCGGCCTACTTATATTAACAATGATAATAATACTAATA